>NC_074668.1:81159712-81327212 GCF_029448725.1 Salvelinus fontinalis
CCATCAGACTGCTAAATAGCCATCAGACTGCTAAATAGCCATCAGACTGCTAAATAGCCATCAGAATGCTAAATAACCATCAGACTCCTAAATAGCCATCAGACTGCTAAATAGCAATCAGACTGCTAAATAGCCATCAGAACGCTAAATAGCAATCAGACTGCTAAATAGCCATCAGACTCCTAAATAGCCATGAGACAGCTAAATAGCCACCAGACAGCTAAATAGCCATCAGACTGCTAAATAGCAGTGAGACAGCTAAATAGCCATCAGACTGCTAAATAGCCATCAGACTGCTAAATAGCCATCAGACTGTTAAATAGCCATCAGACTGCTAAATAGCCATCAGAATGTTAAATAGCCATCAGACTCCTAAATAACCGTGAGACAGCTAAATAGCCATCAGACTGCTAAATAGCAATCAGACTGCTAAATAGCCATCAGAATGCTAAATAGCCATCAGACTGCTAAATAGCCATCAGACTGCTAAATAGCCATCAGACTGCTAAATAGCCATCAGAATGCTAAATAACCATCAGACTGCTAAATAGCAATCAGACTGCTAAATAGCCATCAGAATGCTAAATAACCATCAGACTGCTAAATAGCCATCAGACTGCTAAATAGCCATCAGAATGTTAAATAGCCATCAGACTCCTAAATAACCGTGAGACAGCTAAATAGCCATCAGACTGCTAAATAGCAATCAGACTGCTAAATAGCCATCAGAACGCTAAATAGCAATCAGACTGCTAAATAGCCATCAGACTGCTAATTAGCCATCAGAATGCTAAATAACCATCAGACTCCTAAATAGCCATGAGACAGCTAAATAGCCATGAGACAGCTAAATAGCCATCAGACAGCTAAATAGCCATCAGACTGCTAAATAGCCATCAGACTGCTAAATATCCATCAGACTGCTAAATAGCCATCAGACTGTTAAATAGCCATCAGTCTGTAAAATAGCCATCAGACTGCTAAATAGCCATCAGCCTGCTAAATAGCAGTGAGACAGCTAAATAGCCATCAGACTGCTAAATAACCATCAGACTCCTAAATAGCCATGAGACTGCTAAATACCCATCATACTGCTAAATAGCCATCAGACTGCTAAATAGCCATCAGACTTTTAAATAGCCATCAGACTGCTAAATAGCCATCAGACTGCTAAATAGCCATCAGAATGCTAAATAGCCATCAGAATGCTAAATAACCATCAGACTGCTAAATAGCCATCAGACTGCTAAATAGCCGTGAGACAGCTAAATAGCCATCAGACTGCTAAATAGCCATCAGACTGTTAAATAGCCATCAGACTGCTAAATAGCCATCAGAATGCTAAATATCCATCAGACTGCTAAATACCCATCAGACTGTTAAATAGCCATCAGTCTGTAAAAAAGCCATCAGACTGCTAAATAGCCATCAGACTCCTAAATAGCCGTGAGACAGCTAAAAAAAACATCAGACTGCTAAATAGCCATCAGACTGCTAAATTGCCATGAGACAACTAAATTGCCATCAGACTGCTAAATAACCATCAGACTCCTAAATAGCCATCAGACTGCTAAATAGCAGTGAGACAGCTAAATACCCATCAGACTGCTAAATAGCCATCAGACTGCTAAATAGCCATCAGACTGCTAAATAGCCATCAGAATGCTAAATAGCCATCAGAATGCTAAATAGCCATCAGAATGCTAAATAGCCGTGAGACAGCTAAATAGCCATCAGACTGCTAAATAGCCATCAGACTGCTAAATAGCCATCAGACTGTTAAATAGCCATCAGACTGCTAAATAGCAATCAGACTGCTAAATAGCCATCAGACTCCTAAATAGCCATCAGAATGCTAAATAGCCATCAGAATGCTAAATAACCATCAGACTCCTAAATAGCCATCAGACTGCTAAATAGCCATCAGACTGCTAAATAGCCATCAGACTGCTAAATAGCAGTGAGACAGCTAAATAGCCATCAGACTGCTAAATAACCATCAGACTGCTAAATAACCATCAGACTCCTAAATAGCCATCAGACTGCTAAATAGCCATCAGACTGTTAAATAGCCATCAAACTGCTAAATAGCCATCAAAATGTTAAATAGCCATCAGACTCCTAAATAACCGCGAGACAGCTAAATAGCCATCAGACTGCTAAATAGCAATCAGACTGCTAAATAGCCATCAGAACGCTAAATAGCCATCAGACTGCTAAATAGCCATCAGACTGCTAAATAGCCATCAGAATGCTAAATAACCATCAGACTCCTAAATAGCCATGAGACTGCTAAATATCCATCAGACTGCTAAATACCCATCAGACTGTTAAATAGCCATCAGTCTGTAAAAAAGCCATCAGACTGCTAAATAGCCATCAGACTCCTAAATAGCCGTGAGACAGCTAAAAAAACACCAGACTGCTAAATAGCCATCAGACTGCTAAATTGCCATGAGACAGCTAAATAACCATCAGACTCCTAAATAGCCATCAGAATGCTAAATAACCATCAGACTCCTAAATAGCCACCAGACTGCTAAATAGCCATCAGACTGCTAAATAGCCATCAGACTGTTAAATAGCCATCAGACTGCTAAATAGCCATCAGACTGCTAAATAGCCATCAGACTGCTAAATAACCATCAGACTGCTAAATAGCAATCAGACTGCTAAATAGCCATCAGAACGCTAAATAGCAATCAGACTGCTAAATAGCCATCAGACTCCTAAATAGCCATCAGACTGCTAAATAGCAATCAGACTGCTAAATAGCCATCAGAACGCTAAATAGCCATCAGACAGCTAAATAGCCATCAGACTGCTAAATAGCCATCAGAATGCTAAATAACCATCAGACTCCTAAATAGCCATGAGACTGCTAAATAGCCATCAGACTGCTAAATAGCCATCAGAATGCTAAAAAACCATCAGACTCCTAAATAGCCATGAGACAGCTAAATAGCCATCAGACTGCTAAATATCCATCAGACTGCTAAATAGCCATCAGACTGTTAAATAGCCATCAGTCTGTAAAATAGCCATCAGACTGGTAAATAGCCATCAGACTCCTAAATAGCCGTGAGATAGCTAAAAAAACATCAGACTGCTAAATAGCCATCAGACTCCTAAATAGCCACGAGACAGCTAAATAGCCATCAGACTGCTAAATAGCCATCAGACTGCTAAATAGCCACGAGACAGCTAAATAGCCATCAGACTGCTAAATAGCCATCAGAATGCTAAATAACCATCAGACTCCTAAATAGCCATGAGACTGCTAAATAGCCATCAGACTGCTAAATAGCCATCAGAATGCTAAAAAACCATCAGACTCCTAAATAGCCATGAGACAGCTAAATAGCCATCAGACAGCTAAATAGCCATCAGACTGCTAAATAGCCATCAGACTGCTAAATAGCCATCAGACTCCTAAATAGCCGTGAGATAGCTAAAAAAACATTAGACTGCTAAATAGCCATCAGACTCCTAAATAGCCACGAGACAGCTAAATAGCCATCAGACTGCTAAATAGCCATCAGACTGCTAAATAGCCATCAGACTGCTAAATAGCCATGAGACAGCTAAATAACCATCAGACTCCTAAATAGCCATCAGACTGCTAAATAGCCATCAGAATGCTAAATAGCCATCAGAATGCTAAATAACCATCAGACTCCTAAATAGCCATCAGACTGCTAAATAGCCATCAGACTGCTAAATAGCCATCAGACTGCTAAATAGCCATCAGACTTTTAAATAGCCATCAGACTGCTAAATAGCCATGAGACAGCTAAATAACCATCAGACTCCTAAATAGCCATCAGACTGCTAAATAGCCATCAGAATGCTAAATAGCCATCAGAATGCTAAATAACCATCAGACTCCTAAATAGCCATCAGACTGCTAAATAGCCATCAGACTGCTAAATAGCCATCAGACTGCTAAATAGCCATCAGACTTTTAAATAGCCATCAGACTGCTAAATAGCCATCAGACTGCTAAATAGCCATCAGACTGCTAAATAGCCATCAGACTGCTAAATAGCCATCAGACTGCTAAATAGCCATCAGACTGCTAAATAGCCATCAGAATGTTAAATAGCCATCAGACTCCTAAATAACCGTGAGACAGCTAAATAGCCATCAGACTGCTAAATAGCAATCAGACTGCTAAATAGCCATCAGAAAACTAAATAGCAATCAGACTGCTAAATAGCCATCAGACTGCTAAATAGCCATCAGAACGCTAAATAGCCATCAGACTGCTAAATAGCCATCAGACTGTTAAATAGCCATCAGACTGCTAAATAGCCATCAGACTGCTAAATAGCCATCAGACTGCTAAATAACCATCAGACTGCTAAATAGCAATCAGACTGCTAAATAGCCATCAGAACGCTAAATAGCAATCAGACTGCTAAATAGCCATCAGACTCCTAAATAGCCATCAGACTGCTAAATAGCAATCAGACTGCTAAATAGCCATCAGAACGCTAAATAGCCATCAGACAGCTAAATAGCCATCAGACTGCTAAATAGCCATCAGAATGCTAAATAACCATCAGACTCCTAAATAGCCATGAGACTGCTAAATAGCCATCAGACTGCTAAATAGCCATCAGAATGCTAAAAAACCATCAGACTCCTAAATAGCCATGAGACAGCTAAATAGCCATCAGACTGCTAAATATCCATCAGACTGCTAAATAGCCATCAGACTGTTAAATAGCCATCAGTCTGTAAAATAGCCATCAGACTGGTAAATAGCCATCAGACTCCTAAATAGCCGTGAGATAGCTAAAAAAACATCAGACTGCTAAATAGCCATCAGACTCCTAAATAGCCATCAGACTGCTAAATAGCCACGAGACAGCTAAATAGCCATCAGACTGCTAAATAGCCATCAGAATGCTAAATAACCATCAGACTCCTAAATAGCCATGAGACTGCTAAATAGCCATCAGACTGCTAAATAGCCATCAGAATGCTAAAAAACCATCAGACTCCTAAATAGCCATGAGACAGCTAAATAGCCATCAGACAGCTAAATAGCCATCAGACTGCTAAATAGCCATCAGACTGCTAAATAGCCATCAGACTCCTAAATAGCCGTGAGATAGCTAAAAAAACATTAGACTGCTAAATAGCCATCAGACTCCTAAATAGCCACGAGACAGCTAAATAGCCATCAGACTGCTAAATAGCCATCAGACTGCTAAATAGCCATCAGACTGCTAAATAGCCATGAGAAGGCTAAATAACCATCAGACTCCTAAATAGCCATCAGACTGCTAAATAGCCATCAGAATGCTAAATAGCCATCAGAATGCTAAATAACCATCAGACTCCTAAATAGCCATCAGACTGCTAAATAGCCATCAGACTGCTAAATAGCCATCAGACTGCTAAATAGCCATCAGACTTTTAAATAGCCATCAGACTGCTAAATAGCCATGAGACAGCTAAATAACCATCAGACTCCTAAATAGCCATCAGACTGCTAAATAGCCATCAGAATGCTAAATAGCCATCAGAATGCTAAATAACCATCAGACTCCTAAATAGCCATCAGACTGCTAAATAGCCATCAGACTGCTAAATAGCCATCAGACTGCTAAATAGCCATCAGACTTTTAAATAGCCATCAGACTGCTAAATAGCCATCAGACTGCTAAATAGCCATCAGACTGCTAAATAGCCATCAGACTGCTAAATAGCCATCAGACTGCTAAATAGCCATCAGAATGTTAAATAGCCATCAGACTCCTAAATAACCGTGAGACAGCTAAATAGCCATCAGACTGCTAAATAGCAATCAGACTGCTAAATAGCCATCAGAACGCTAAATAGCAATCAGACTGCTAAATAGCCATCAGACTGCTAAATAGCCATCAGAACGCTAAATAGCAATCAGACTGCTAAATAGCCATCAGACTCCTAAATAGCCATCAGACTGCTAAATAGCCATCAGACTGCTAAATAGCCATCAGAACGCTAAATAGCCATCAGAATGTTAAATAGCCATCAGACTCCTAAATAACCGTGAGACAGCTAAATAGCCATCAGACTGCTAAATAGCCATCAGACTCCTAAATAGCCATCAGACTGCTAAATAGCCATCAGACTGCTAAATAGCCATCAGACTCCTAAATAGCCATCAGAATGTTAAATAGCCATCAGACTCCTAAATAACCGTGAGACAGCTAAATAGCCATCAGACTGCTAAATAGCCATCAGACTCCTAAATAGCCATCAGACTGCTAAATAGCCATCAGACTGCTAAATAGCCATCAGACTCCTAAATAGCCATCAGAATGTTAAATAGCCATCAGACTCCTAAATAACCGTGAGACAGCTAAATAGCCATCAGACTGCTAAATAGCCATCAGACTCCTAAATAGCCATCAGACTGCTAAATAGCCATCAGACTGCTAAATAGCCATCAGACTCCTAAATAGCCATCAGAATGTTAAATAGCCATCAGACTCCTAAATAACCGTGAGACAGCTAAATAGCCATCAGACTGCTAAATAGCCATCAGACTCCTAAATAGCCATCAGACTGCTAAATAGCCATCAGACTGCTAAATAGCCATCAGACTCCTAAATAGCCATCAGAATGTTAAATAGCCATCAGACTCCTAAATAACCGTGAGACAGCTAAATAGCCATCAGACTGCTAAATAGCAATCAGACTGCTAAATAGCCATCAGAACGCTAAATAGCAATCAGACTGCTAAATAGCCATCAGACTGCTAAATAGCCATCAGAACGCTAAATAGCAATCAGACTGCTAAATAGCCATCAGACTGCTAATTAGCCATCAGAATGCTACATAGCCGTGAGATAGCTAAAAAAACATCAGACTGCTAAATAGCCATCAGACTCCTAAATAGCCACGAGACAGCTAAATAGCCATCAGACTGCTAAATAGCCATCAGACTGCTAAATAGCAGTGAGACAGCTAAATAGCCATCAGACTGCTAAATAGCAATCAGACTGCTAAATAGCCATCAGAACGCTAAATAGCCATCAGACTGCTAAATAGCCATCAGAATGTTAAATAGCCATCAGACTCCTAAATAACCGCGAGACAGCTAAATAGCCATCAGACTGCTAAATAGCAATCAGACTGCTAAATAGCCATCAGAACGCTAAATAGCCATCAGACTGCTAAATACCCATCAGACTGCTAAATAGCCATCAGACTGCTAAATAGCCATCAGAATGCTAAATAACCATCAGACTCCTAAATAGCCATGAGACTGCTAAAAAGCCATCAGACTGTTAAATAGCCATCAGAATGCTAAATATCCATCAGACTGCTAAATACCCATCAGAATGTTAAATAGCCATCAGACTCCTAAATAGCCATGAGACTGCTAAAAAGCCATGAGACTGCTAAAAAGCCATCAGACTGCTAAATACCCATCAGACTGCTAAAAAGCCATCAGACTGCTAAATAGCCATCAGAATGCTAAATATCCATCAGACTGCTAAATACCCATCAGAATGTTAAATAGCCATCAGACTCCTAAATAGCCATGAGACTGCTAAATAACCATCAGACTCCTAAATAGCCATGAGACTGCTAAAAAGCCATGAGACTGCTAAAAAGCCATCAGACTGCTAAATACCCATCAGACTGCTAAATAGCCATCAGACTTCTAAATAGCCGTGAGACAGCTAAAAAAACATCAGACTGCTAAATAGCCATCAGACTGCTAAATTGCCATGAGACAACTACATAGCCATCAGACTGCTAAATAGCCATCAGACTGATAAATAGCAGTGAGACAGCTAAATAGCCATCAGACTGATAAATAACCATCAGACTCCTAAATAGCCATCAGACTGCTAAATAGCAGTGAGACAGCTAAATAGCCATCAGACTGCTAAATAACCATCAGACTCCTAAATAGCCATGAGACTGCTAAATACCCATCATACTGCTAAATAGCCATCAGACTGCTAAATAGCCATCAGACTTTTAAATAGCCATCAGACTGCTAAATAGCCATCAGACTGCTAAATAGCCATCAGACTGCTAAATAGCCATCAGACTGCTAAATAGCCATCAGAATGCTAAATAACCATCAGACTGCTAAATAGCCATCAGACTGCTAAATAGCCATCAGACTGCTAAATAGCCGTGAGACAGCTAAATAGCCATCAGACTGCTAAATAGCCATCAGACTGCTAAATAGCCATCAGAACGCTAAATAGCAATCAGACTGCTAAATAGCCATCAGACTGCTAAATAGCCATCAGAATGCTAAAAAACCATCAGACTCCTAAATAGCCATGAGACAGCTAAATAGCCATCAGACTGCTAAATATCCATCAGACTGCTAAATAGCCATCGGACTGTTAAATAGCCATCAGTCTGTAAAATAGCCATCAGACTGGTAAATAGCCATCAGACTCCTAAATAGCCGTGAGATAGCTAAAAAAACATCAGACTGCTAAATAGCCATCAGACTCCTAAATAGCCACGAGACAGCTAAATAGCCATCAGACTGCTAAATAGCCATCAGACTGCTAAATAGCCACGAGACAGCTAAATAGCCATCAGACTGTTAAATAGCCATCAGAATGCTAAATAACCATCAGACTCCTAAATAGCCATGAGACTGCTAAATAGCCATCAGACTGCTAAATAGCCATCAGAATGCTAAAAAAACATCAGACTCCTAAATAGCCATGAGACAGCTAAATAGCCATCAGACAGCTAAATAGCCATCAGACTGCTAAATAGCCATCAGACTGCTAAATATCCATCAGACTGCTAAATAGCCATTAGACTGTTAAATAGCCATCAGTCTGTAAAATAGCCATCAGACTGCTAAATAGCCATCAGACTCCTAAATAGCCGTGAGATAGCTAAAAAAACATTAGACTGCTAAATAGCCATCAGACTCCTAAATAGCCACGAGACAGCTAAATAGCCATCAGACTGCTAAATAGCCATCAGACTGCTAAATAGCCATCAGACTGCTAAATAGCCATGAGACAGCTAAATAACCATCAGACTCCTAAATAGCCATCAGACTGCTAAATAGCCATCAGAATGCTAAATAGCCATCAGAATGCTAAATAACCATCAGACTCCTAAATAGCCATCAGACTGCTAAATAGCCATCAGACTGCTAAATAGCCATCAGACTGCTAAATAGCCATCAGACTTTTAAATAGCCATCAGACTGCTAAATAGCCATGAGACAGCTAAATAACCATCAGACTCCTAAATAGCCATCAGACTGCTAAATAGCCATCAGAATGCTAAATAGCCATCAGAATGCTAAATAACCATCAGACTCCTAAATAGCCATCAGACTGCTAAATAGCCATCAGACTGCTAAATAGCCATCAGACTGCTAAATAGCCATCAGACTTTTAAATAGCCATCAGACTGCTAAATAGCCATCAGACTGCTAAATAGCCATCAGACTGCTAAATAGCCATCAGACTGCTAAATAGCCATCAGACTGCTAAATAGCCATCAGACTCCTAAATAGCCATCAGACTCCTAAATAACCGTGAGACAGCTAAATAGCCATCAGACTGCTAAATAGCAATCAGACTGCTAAATAGCCATCAGAACGCTAAATAGCAATCAGACTGCTAAATAGCCATCAGACTGCTAAATAGCCATCAGAACGCTAAATAGCAATCAGACTGCTAAATAGCCATCAGACTGCTAATTAGCCATCAGAATGCTAAATAGCCGTGAGATAGCTAAAAAAACATCAGACTGCTAAATAGCCATCAGAACGCTAAATAGCAATCAGACTGCTAAATAGCCATCAGACTCCTAAATAGCCATCAGACTGCTAAATAGCAATCAGACTGCTAAATAGCCATCAGAACGCTAAATAGCCATCAGACAGCTAAATAGCCATCAGACTGCTAAATAGCCATCAGAATGTTAAATAGCCATCAGACTCCTAAATAACCGTGAGACAGCTAAATAGCCATCAGACTGCTAAATAGCAATCAGACTGCTAAATAGCCATCAGAACGCTAAATAGCAATCAGACTGCTAAATAGCCATCAGACTGCTAAATAGCCATCAGAACGCTAAATAGCAATCAGACTGCTAATTAGCCATCAGAATGCTAAATAGCCGTGAGATAGCTAAAAAAACATCAGACTGCTAAATAGCCATCAGACTCCTAAATAGCCACGAGACAGCTAAATAGCCATCAGACTGCTAAATAGCCATCAGACTGCTAAATAGCAGTGAGACAGCTAAATAGCCATCAGACTGCTAAATAGCAATCAGACTGCTAAATAGCCATCAGAACGCTAAATAGCCATCAGACTGCTAAATAGCCATCAGAATGTTAAATAGCCATCAGACTCCTAAATAACCGCGAGACAGCTAAATAGCCATCAGACTGCTAAATAGCAATCAGACTGCTAAATAGCCATCAGAACGCTAAATAGCCATCAGACTGCTAAATAGCCATCAGACTGCTAAATAGCCATCAGACTGCTAAATAGCCATCAGAATGCTAAATAACCATCAGACTCCTAAAGAGCCATGAGACTGCTAAAAAGCCATCAGACTGTTAAATAGCCATCAGAATGCTAAATATCCATCAGACTGCTAAATACCCATCAGAATGTTAAATAGCCATCAGACTCCTAAATAGCCATGAGACTGCTAAAAAGCCATGAGACTGCTAAAAAGCCATCAGACTGCTAAATACCCATCAGACTGCTAAAAAGCCATCAGACTGCTAAATAGCCATCAGAATGCTAAATATCCATCAGACTGCTAAATACCCATCAGAATGTTAAATAGCCATCAGACTCCTAAATAGCCATGAGACTGCTAAAAAGCCATCAGACTGCTAAATAGCCATCAGACTGCTAAATAGCCATCAGACTGCTAAATAGCCATCAGACTGCTAAATAGCCATCAGAATGCTAAATAACCATCAGACTCCTAAATAGCCATGAGACTGCTAAAAAGCCATGAGACTGCTAAAAAGCCATCAGACTGCTAAATACCCATCAGACTGCTAAATAGCCATCAGACTTCTAAATAGCCGTGAGACAGCTAAAAAAACATCAGACTGCTAAATAGCCATCAGACTGCTAAATTGCCATGAGACAACTAAATAGCCATCAGACTGCTAAATAGCCATCAGACTGATAAATAGCAGTGAGACAGCTAAATAGCCATCAGACTGATAAATAACCATCAGACTCCTAAATAGCCATCAGACTGCTAAATAGCAGTGAGACAGCTAAATAGCCATCAGACTGCTAAATAACCATCAGACTCCTAAATAGCCATGAGACTGCTAAATACCCATCATACAGCTAAATAGCCATCAGACTGCTAAATAGCAATCAGACTGCTAAATAGCCATCAGAACGCTAAATAGCAATCAGACTGCTAAATAGCCATCAGACTGCTAAATAGCCATCAGAACGCTAAATAGCAATCAGACTGCTAAATAGCCATCAGACTGCTAATTAGCCATCAGAATGCTAAATAGCCGTGAGATAGCTAAAAAAACATCAGACTGCTAAATAGCCATCAGACTCCTAAATAGCCACGAGACAGCTAAATAGCCATCAGACTGCTAAATAGCCATCAGACTGCTAAATAGCAGTGAGACAGCTAAATAGCCATCAGACTGCTAAATAGCAATCAGACTGCTAAATAGCCATCAGAACGCTAAATAGCCATCAGACTGCTAAATAGCCATCAGAATGTTAAATAGCCATCAGACTCCTAAATAACCGCGAGACAGCTAAATAGCCATCAGACTGCTAAATAGCAATCAGACTGCTAAATAGCCATCAGAACGCTAAATAGCCATCAGACTGCTAAATACCCATCAGACTGCTAAATAGCCATCAGACTGCTAAATAGCCATCAGAATGCTAAATAACCATCAGACTCCTAAATAGCCATGAGACTGCTAAAAAGCCATCAGACTGTTAAATAGCCATCAGAATGCTAAATATCCATCAGACTGCTAAATACCCATCAGAATGTTAAATAGCCATCAGACTCCTAAATAGCCATGAGACTGCTAAAAAGCCATGAGACTGCTAAAAAGCCATCAGACTGCTAAATACCCATCAGACTGCTAAAAAGCCATCAGACTGCTAAATAGCCATCAGAATGCTAAATATCCATCAGACTGCTAAATACCCATCAGAATGTTAAATAGCCATCAGACTCCTAAATAGCCATGAGACTGCTAAATAACCATCAGACTCCTAAATAGCCATGAGACTGCTAAAAAGCCATGAGACTGCTAAAAAGCCATCAGACTGCTAAATACCCATCAGACTGCTAAATAGCCATCAGACTTCTAAATAGCCGTGAGACAGCTAAAAAAACATCAGACTGCTAAATAGCCATCAGACTGCTAAATTGCCATGAGACAACTACATAGCCATCAGACTGCTAAATAGCCATCAGACTGATAAATAGCAGTGAGACAGCTAAATAGCCATCAGACTGATAAATAACCATCAGACTCCTAAATAGCCATCAGACTGCTAAATAGCAGTGAGACAGCTAAATAGCCATCAGACTGCTAAATAACCATCAGACTCCTAAATAGCCATGAGACTGCTAAATACCCATCATACTGCTAAATAGCCATCAGACTGCTAAATAGCCATCAGACTTTTAAATAGCCATCAGACTGCTAAATAGCCATCAGACTGCTAAATAGCCATCAGACTGCTAAATAGCCATCAGACTGCTAAATAGCCATCAGAATGCTAAATAACCATCAGACTGCTAAATAGCCATCAGACTGCTAAATAGCCATCAGACTGCTAAATAGCCGTGAGACAGCTAAATAGCCATCAGACTGCTAAATAGCCATCAGACTGCTAAATAGCCATCAGAACGCTAAATAGCAATCAGACTGCTAAATAGCCATCAGACTGCTAAATAGCCATCAGAATGCTAAAAAACCATCAGACTCCTAAATAGCCATGAGACAGCTAAATAGCCATCAGACTGCTAAATATCCATCAGACTGCTAAATAGCCATCGGACTGTTAAATAGCCATCAGTCTGTAAAATAGCCATCAGACTGGTAAATAGCCATCAGACTCCTAAATAGCCGTGAGATAGCTAAAAAAACATCAGACTGCTAAATAGCCATCAGACTCCTAAATAGCCACGAGACAGCTAAATAGCCATCAGACTGCTAAATAGCCATCAGACTGCTAAATAGCCACGAGACAGCTAAATAGCCATCAGACTGCTAAATAGCCATCAGAATGCTAAATAACCATCAGACTCCTAAATAGCCATGAGACTGCTAAATAGCCATCAGACTGCTAAATAGCCATCAGAATGCTAAAAAAACATCAGACTCCTAAATAGCCATGAGACAGCTAAATAGCCATCAGACAGCTAAATAGCCATCAGACTGCTAAATAGCCATCAGACTGCTAAATATCCATCAGACTGCTAAATAGCCATTAGACTGTTAAATAGCCATCAGTCTGTAAAATAGCCATCAGACTGCTAAATAGCCATCAGACTCCTAAATAGCCGTGAGATAGCTAAAAAAACATTAGACTGCTAAATAGCCATCAGACTCCTAAATAGCCACGAGACAGCTAAATAGCCATCAGACTGCTAAATAGCCATCAGACTGCTAAATAGCCATCAGACTGCTAAATAGCCATGAGACAGCTAAATAACCATCAGACTCCTAAATAGCCATCAGACTGCTAAATAGCCATCAGAATGCTAAATAGCCATCAGAATGCTAAATAACCATCAGACTCCTAAATAGCCATCAGACTGCTAAATAGCCATCAGACTGCTAAATAGCCATCAGACTGCTAAATAGCCATCAGACTTTTAAATAGCCATCAGACTGCTAAATAGCCATGAGACAGCTAAATAACCATCAGACTCCTAAATAGCCATCAGACTGCTAAATAGCCATCAGAATGCTAAATAGCCATCAGAATGCTAAATAACCATCAGACTCCTAAATAGCCATCAGACTGCTAAATAGCCATCAGACTGCTAAATAGCCATCAGACTGCTAAATAGCCATCAGACTTTTAAATAGCCATCAGACTGCTAAATAGCCATCAGACTGCTAAATAGCCATCAGACTGCTAAATAGCCATCAGACTGCTAAATAGCCATCAGACTGCTAAATAGCCATCAGAATGTTAAATAGCCATCAGACTCCTAAATAACCGTGAGACAGCTAAATAGCCATCAGACTGCTAAATAGCAATCAGACTGCTAAATAGCCATCAGAACGCTAAATAGCAATCAGACTGCTAAATAGCCATCAGACTGCTAAATAGCCATCAGAACGCTAAATAGCAATCAGACTGCTAAATAGCCATCAGACTGCTAATTAGCCATCAGAATGCTAAATAGCCGTGAGATAGCTAAAAAAACATCAGACTGCTAAATAGCCATCAGAACGCTAAATAGCAATCAGACTGCTAAATAGCCATCAGACTCCTAAATAGCCATCAGACTGCTAAATAGCAATCAGACTGCTAAATAGCCATCAGAACGCTAAATAGCCATCAGACAGCTAAATAGCCATCAGACTGCTAAATAGCCATCAGAATGTTAAATAGCCATCAGACTCCTAAATAACCGTGAGACAGCTAAATAGCCATCAGACTGCTAAATAGCAATCAGACTGCTAAATAGCCATCAGAACGCTAAATAGCAATCAGACTGCTAAATAGCCATCAGACTGCTAAATAGCCATCAGAACGCTAAATAGCAATCAGACTGCTAATTAGCCATCAGAATGCTAAATAGCCGTGAGATAGCTAAAAAAACATCAGACTGCTAAATAGCCATCAGACTCCTAAATAGCCACGAGACAGCTAAATAGCCATCAGACTGCTAAATAGCCATCAGACTGCTAAATAGCAGTGAGACAGCTAAATAGCCATCAGACTGCTAAATAGCAATCAGACTGCTAAATAGCCATCAGAACGCTAAATAGCCATCAGACTGCTAAATAGCCATCAGAATGTTAAATAGCCATCAGACTCCTAAATAACCGCGAGACAGCTAAATAGCCATCAGACTGCTAAATAGCAATCAGACTGCTAAATAGCCATCAGAACGCTAAATAGCCATCAGACTGCTAAATAGCCATCAGACTGCTAAATAGCCATCAGACTGCTAAATAGCCATCAGAATGCTAAATAACCATCAGACTCCTAAAGAGCCATGAGACTGCTAAAAAGCCATCAGACTGTTAAATAGCCATCAGAATGCTAAATATCCATCAGACTGCTAAATACCCATCAGAATGTTAAATAGCCATCAGACTCCTAAATAGCCATGAGACTGCTAAAAAGCCATGAGACTGCTAAAAAGCCATCAGACTGCTAAATACCCATCAGACTGCTAAAAAGCCATCAGACTGCTAAATAGCCATCAGAATGCTAAATATCCATCAGACTGCTAAATACCCATCAGAATGTTAAATAGCCATCAGACTCCTAAATAGCCATGAGACTGCTAAAAAGCCATCAGACTGCTAAATAGCCATCAGACTGCTAAATAGCCATCAGACTGCTAAATAGCCATCAGACTGCTAAATAGCCATCAGAATGCTAAATAACCATCAGACTCCTAAATAGCCATGAGACTGCTAAAAAGCCATGAGACTGCTAAAAAGCCATCAGACTGCTAAATACCCATCAGACTGCTAAATAGCCATCAGACTTCTAAATAGCCGTGAGACAGCTAAAAAAACATCAGACTGCTAAATAGCCATCAGACTGCTAAATTGCCATGAGACAACTAAATAGCCATCAGACTGCTAAATAGCCATCAGACTGATAAATAGCAGTGAGACAGCTAAATAGCCATCAGACTGATAAATAACCATCAGACTCCTAAATAGCCATCAGACTGCTAAATAGCAGTGAGACAGCTAAATAGCCATCAGACTGCTAAATAACCATCAGACTCCTAAATAGCCATGAGACTGCTAAATACCCATCATACAGCTAAATAGCCATCAGACTGCTAAATAGCAATCAGACTGCTAAATAGCCATCAGAACGCTAAATAGCAATCAGACTGCTAAATAGCCATCAGACTGCTAAATAGCCATCAGAACGCTAAATAGCAATCAGACTGCTAAATAGCCATCAGACTGCTAATTAGCCATCAGAATGCTAAATAGCCGTGAGATAGCTAAAAAAACATCAGACTGCTAAATAGCCATCAGACTCCTAAATAGCCACGAGACAGCTAAATAGCCATCAGACTGCTAAATAGCCATCAGACTGCTGAATAGCAGTGAGACAGCTAAATAGCCATCAGACTGCTAAATAGCAATCAGACTGCTAAATAGCCATCAGAACGCTAAATAGCCATCAGACTGCTAAATAGCCATCAGAATGTTAAATAGCCATCAGACTCCTAAATAACCGCGAGACAGCTAAATAGCCATCAGACTGCTAAATAGCAATCAGACTGCTAAATAGCCATCAGAACGCTAAATAGCCATCAGACTGCTAAATACCCATCAGACTGCTAAATAGCCATCAGACTGCTAAATAGCCATCAGAATGCTAAATAACCATCAGACTCCTAAATAGCCATGAGACTGCTAAAAAGCCATCAGACTGTTAAATAGCCATCAGAATGCTAAATATCCATCAGACTGCTAAATACCCATCAGAATGTTAAATAGCCATCAGACTCCTAAATAGCCATGAGACTGCTAAAAAGCCATGAGACTGCTAAAAAGCCATCAGACTGCTAAATACCCATCAGACTGCTAAAAAGCCATCAGACTGCTAAATAGCCATCAGAATGCTAAATATCCATCAGACTGCTAAATACCCATCAGAATGTTAAATAGCCATCAGACTCCTAAATAGCCATGAGACTGCTAAATAACCATCAGACTCCTAAATAGCCATGAGACTGCTAAAAAGCCATGAGACTGCTAAAAAGCCATCAGACTGCTAAATACCCATCAGACTGCTAAATAGCCATCAGACTTCTAAATAGCCGTGAGACAGCTAAAAAAACATCAGACTGCTAAATAGCCATCAGACTGCTAAATTGCCATGAGACAACTACATAGCCATCAGACTGCTAAATAGCCATCAGACTGATAAATAGCAGTGAGACAGCTAAATAGCCATCAGACTGATAAATAACCATCAGACTCCTAAATAGCCATCAGACTGCTAAATAGCAGTGAGACAGCTAAATAGCCATCAGACTGCTAAATAACCATCAGACTCCTAAATAGCCATGAGACTGCTAAATACCCATCATACTGCTAAATAGCCATCAGACTGCTAAATAGCCATCAGACTTTTAAATAGCCATCAGACTGCTAAATAGCCATCAGACTGCTAAATAGCCATCAGAATGCTAAATAACCATCAGACTGCTAAATAGCCATCAGACTGCTAAATAGCCATCAGACTGCTAAATAGCCGTGAGACAGCTAAATAGCCATCAGACTGCTAAATAGCCATCAGACTGCTAAATAGCCATCAGAACGCTAAATAGCAATCAGACTGCTAAATAGCCATCAGACTGCTAAATAGCCATCAGAATGCTAAAAAACCATCAGACTCCTAAATAGCCATGAGACAGCTAAATAGCCATCAGACTGCTAAATATCCATCAGACTGCTAAATAGCCATCGGACTGTTAAATAGCCATCAGTCTGTAAAATAGCCATCAGACTGGTAAATAGCCATCAGACTCCTAAATAGCCGTGAGATAGCTAAAAAAACATCAGACTGCTAAATAGCCATCAGACTCCTAAATAGCCACGAGACAGCTAAATAGCCATCAGACTGCTAAATAGCCATCAGACTGCTAAATAGCCACGAGACAGCTAAATAGCCATCAGACTGCTAAATAGCCATCAGAATGCTAAATAACCATCAGACTCCTAAATAGCCATGAGACTGCTAAATAGCCATCAGACTGCTAAATAGCCATCAGAATGCTAAAAAAACATCAGACTCCTAAATAGCCATGAGACAGCTAAATAGCCATCAGACAGCTAAATAGCCATCAGACTGCTAAATAGCCATCAGACTGCTAAATATCCATCAGACTGCTAAATAGCCATTAGACTGTTAAATAGCCATCAGTCTGTAAAATAGCCATCAGACTGCTAAATAGCCATCAGACTCCTAAATAGCCGTGAGATAGCTAAAAAAACATTAGACTGCTAAATAGCCATCAGACTCCTAAATAGCCACGAGACAGCTAAATAGCCATCAGACTGCTAAATAGCCATCAGACTGCTAAATAGCCATCAGACTGCTAAATAGCCATGAGACAGCTAAATAACCATCAGACTCCTAAATAGCCATCAGACTGCTAAATAGCCATCAGAATGCTAAATAGCCATCAGAATGCTAAATAACCATCAGACTCCTAAATAGCCATCAGACTGCTAAATAGCCATCAGACTGCTAAATAGCCATGAGACAGCTAAATAACCATCAGACTCCTAAATAGCCATCAGACTGCTAAATAGCCATCAGAATGCTAAATAGCCATCAGAATGCTAAATAACCATCAGACTCCTAAATAGCCATCAGACTGCTAAATAGCCATCAGACTGCTAAATAGCCATCAGACTGCTAAATAGCCATCAGACTTTTAAATAGCCATCAGACTGCTAAATAGCCATCAGACTGCTAAATAGCCATCAGACTGCTAAATAGCCATCAGACTGCTAAATAGCCATCAGACTGCTAAATAGCCATCAGAATGTTAAATAGCCATCAGACTCCTAAATAACCGTGAGACAGCTAAATAGCCATCAGACTGCTAAATAGCAATCAGACTGCTAAATAGCCATCAGAACGCTAAATAGCAATCAGACTGCTAAATAGCCATCAGACTGCTAAATAGCCATCAGAACGCTAAATAGCAATCAGACTGCTAAATAGCCATCAGACTGCTAATTAGCCATCAGAATGCTAAATAGCCGTGAGATAGCTAAAAAAACATCAGACTGCTAAATAGCCATCAGAACGCTAAATAGCAATCAGACTGCTAAATAGCCATCAGACTCCTAAATAGCCATCAGACTGCTAAATAGCAATCAGACTGCTAAATAGCCATCAGAACGCTAAATAGCCATCAGACAGCTAAATAGCCATCAGACTGCTAAATAGCCATCAGAATGTTAAATAGCCATCAGACTCCTAAATAACCGTGAGACAGCTAAATAGCCATCAGACTGCTAAATAGCAATCAGACTGCTAAATAGCCATCAGAACGCTAAATAGCAATCAGACTGCTAAATAGCCATCAGACTGCTAAATAGCCATCAGAACGCTAAATAGCAATCAGACTGCTAATTAGCCATCAGAATGCTAAATAGCCGTGAGATAGCTAAAAAAACATCAGACTGCTAAATAGCCATCAGACTCCTAAATAGCCACGAGACAGCTAAATAGCCATCAGACTGCTAAATAGCCATCAGACTGCTAAATAGCAGTGAGACAGCTAAATAGCCATCAGACTGCTAAATAGCAATCAGACTGCTAAATAGCCATCAGAACGCTAAATAGCCATCAGACTGCTAAATAGCCATCAGAATGTTAAATAGCCATCAGACTCCTAAATAACCGCGAGACAGCTAAATAGCCATCAGACTGCTAAATAGCAATCAGACTGCTAAATAGCCATCAGAACGCTAAATAGCCATCAGACTGCTAAATAGCCATCAGACTGCTAAATAGCCATCAGACTGCTAAATAGCCATCAGAATGCTAAATAACCATCAGACTCCTAAAGAGCCATGAGACTGCTAAAAAGCCATCAGACTGTTAAATAGCCATCAGAATGCTAAATATCCATCAGACTGCTAAATACCCATCAGAATGTTAAATAGCCATCAGACTCCTAAATAGCCATGAGACTGCTAAAAAGCCATGAGACTGCTAAAAAGCCATCAGACTGCTAAATACCCATCAGACTGCTAAAAAGCCATCAGACTGCTAAATAGCCATCAGAATGCTAAATATCCATCAGACTGCTAAATACCCATCAGAATGTTAAATAGCCATCAGACTCCTAAATAGCCATGAGACTGCTAAAAAGCCATCAGACTGCTAAATAGCCATCAGACTGCTAAATAGCCATCAGACTGCTAAATAGCCATCAGACTGCTAAATAGCCATCAGAATGCTAAATAACCATCAGACTCCTAAATAGCCATGAGACTGCTAAAAAGCCATGAGACTGCTAAAAAGCCATCAGACTGCAAAATACCCATCAGACTGCTAAATAGCCATCAGACTTCTAAATAGCCGTGAGACAGCTAAAAAAACATCAGACTGCTAAATAGCCATCAGACTGCTAAATTGCCATGAGACAACTAAATAGCCATCAGACTGCTAAATAGCCATCAGACTGATAAATAGCAGTGAGACAGCTAAATAGCCATCAGACTGATAAATAACCATCAGACTCCTAAATAGCCATCAGACTGCTAAATAGCAGTGAGACAGCTAAATAGCCATCAGACTGCTAAATAACCATCAGACTCCTAAATAGCCATGAGACTGCTAAATACCCATCATACTGCTAAATAGCCATCAGACTGCTAAATAGCCATCAGACTTTTAAATAGCCATCAGACTGCTAAATAGCCATCAGACTGCTAAATAGCCATCAGACTGCTAAATAGCCATCAGACTGCTAAATAGCCATCAGAATGCTAAATAACCATCAGACTGCTAAATAGCCATCAGACTGCTAAATAGCCATCAGACTGCTAAATAGCCGTGAGACAGCTAAATAGCCATCAGACTGCTAAATAGCCATCAGACTGCTAAATAGCCATCAGAACGCTAAATAGCAATCAGACTGCTAAATAGCCATCAGACTGCTAAATAGCCATCAGAACGCTAAATAGCAATCAGACTGCTAAATAGCCATCAGACTGCTAATTAGCCATCAGAATGCTAAATAACCATCAGACTCCTAAATAGCCATGAGACAGCTAAATAGCCATGAGACAGCTAAATAGCCATCAGACAGCTAAATAGCCATCAGACTGCTAAATAGCCATCAGACTGCTAAATATCCATCAGACTGCTAAATAGCCATCAGACTGTTAAATAGCCATCAGTCTGTAAAATAGCCATCAGACTGCTAAATAGCCATCAGCCTGCTAAATAGCAGTGAGACAGCTAAATAGCCATCAGACTGCTAAATAACCATCAGACTCCTAAATAGCCATGAGACTGCTAAATACCCATCATACTGCTAAATAGCCATCAGACTTTTAAATAGCCATCAGACTGCTAAATAGCCATCAGAATGCTAAATAGCCATCAGAATGCTAAATAACCATCAGACTGCTAAATAGCCATCAGACTGCTAAATAGCCATCAGACTGCTAAATAGCCATCAGACTGCTAAATAGCCATCAGACTGCTAAATAGCCATCAGACTGCTAAATAGCCATCAGAACGCTAAATAGCAATCAGACTGCTAAATAGCCATCAGACTGCTAATTAGCCATCAGAATGCTAAATAACCATCAGACTCCTAAATAGCCATGAGACAGCTAAATAGCCATGAGACAGCTAAATAGCCATCAGACTGCTAAATAGCCATCAGACTGCTAAATATCCATCAGACTGCTAAATAGCCATCAGACTGTTAAATAGCCATCAGTCTGTAAAATAGCCATCAGACTGCTAAATAGCCATCAGCCTGCTAAATAGCAGTGAGACAGCTAAATAGCCATCAGACTGCTAAATAACCATCAGACTCCTAAATAGCCATGAGACTGCTAAATACCCATCATACTGCTAAATAGCCATCAGACTCCTAAATAGCCATCAGACTTTTAAATAGCCATCAGACTGCTAAATAGCCATCAGACTGCTAAATAGCCATCAGAATGCTAAATAGCCATCAGAATGCTAAATAACCATCAGACTGCTAAATAGCCATCAGACTGCTAAATAGCCATCAGACTGCTAAATAGCCGTGAGACAGCTAAATAGCCATCAGACTGCTAAATAGCCATCAGACTGTTAAATAGCCATCAGACTGCTAAATAGCAATCAGAATGTTAAATAGCCATCAGACTCCTAAATAACCGTGAGACAGCTAAATAGCCATCAGACTGCTAAATAGCAATCAGACTGCTAAATAGCCATCAGAACGCTAAATAGCCATCAGACTGCTAAATAGCCATCATACTCCTAAATAGCCACGAGACAGCTAAATAGCCATCAGACTGCTAAATAGCAATCAGACTGCTAAATAGCCATCAGACTGCTAAATAGCCATCAGAACGCTAAATAGCAATCAGACTGCTAAATAGCCATCAGACTGCTAATTAGCCATCAGAATGCTAAATAACCATCAGACTCCTAAATAGCCATGAGACAGCTAAATAGCCATGAGACAGCTAAATAGCCATCAGACAGCTAAATAGCCATCAGACTGCTAAATATCCATCAGACTGCTAAATAGCCATCAGAACGCTAAATAGCCATCAGACTGCTAAATAGCCATCAGACTGCTAAATAGCCATCAGACTGCTAAATAGCCATCAGAATGCTAAATAACCATCAGATTCCTAAATAGCCATGAGACTGCTAAATAGCCATCAGACTGCTAAATAGCCATCAGAATGCTAAATAGCCATCAGACTTTTAAATAGCCATCAGACTGCTAAATAGCCATGAGACAGCTAAATAACCATCAGACTCCTAAATAGCCATCAGACTGCTAAATAGCCATCAGAATGCTAAATAGCCATCAGAATGCTAAATAACCATCAGACTCCTAAATAGCCATCAGACTGCTAAATAGCCATCAGACTGCTAAATAGCCATCAGACTGCTAAATAGCCATCAGACTTTTAAATAGCCATCAGACTGCTAAATAGCCATCAGACTGCTAAATAGCCATCAGACTGCTAAATAGCCATCAGACTGCTAAATAGCCATCAGACTGCTAAATAGCCATCAGACTGCTAAATAGCCATCAGACTGCTAAATAGCCATCAGAATGTTAAATAGCCATCAGACTCCTAAATAACCGTGAGACAGCTAAATAGCCATCAGACTGCTAAATAGCAATCAGACTGCTAAATAGCCATCAGAACGCTAAATAGCAATCAGACTGCTAAATAGCCATCAGACTGCTAAATAGCCATCAGAACGCTAAATAGCAATCAGACTGCTAAATAGCCATCAGACTGCTAATTAGCCATCAGAATGCTAAATAGCCGTGAGATAGCTAAAAAAACATCAGACTGCTAAATAGCCATCAGAACGCTAAATAGCAATCAGACTGCTAAATAGCCATCAGACTCCTAAATAGCCATCAGACTGCTAAATAGCAATCAGACTGCTAAATAGCCATCAGAACGCTAAATAGCCATCAGACAGCTAAATAGCCATCAGACTGCTAAATAGCCATCAGAATGTTAAATAGCCATCAGACTCCTAAATAACCGTGAGACAGCTAAATAGCCATCAGACTGCTAAATAGCAATCAGACTGCTAAATAGCCATCAGAACGCTAAATAGCAATCAGACTGCTAAATAGCCATCAGACTGCTAAATAGCCATCAGAACGCTAAATAGCAATCAGACTGCTAATTAGCCATCAGAATGCTAAATAGCCGTGAGATAGCTAAAAAAACATCAGACTGCTAAATAGCCATCAGACTCCTAAATAGCCACGAGACAGCTAAATAGCCATCAGACTGCTAAATAGCCATCAGACTGCTAAATAGCAGTGAGACAGCTAAATAGCCATCAGACTGCTAAATAGCAATCAGACTGCTAAATAGCCATCAGAACGCTAAATAGCCATCAGACTGCTAAATAGCCATCAGAATGTTAAATAGCCATCAGACTCCTAAATAACCGCGAGACAGCTAAATAGCCATCAGACTGCTAAATAGCAATCAGACTGCTAAATAGCCATCAGAACGCTAAATAGCCATCAGACTGCTAAATAGCCATCAGACTGCTAAATAGCCATCAGAATGCTAAATAACCATCAGACTCCTAAAGAGCCATGAGACTGCTAAAAAGCCATCAGACTGTTAAATAGCCATCAGAATGCTAAATATCCATCAGACTGCTAAATACCCATCAGAATGTTAAATAGCCATCAGACTCCTAAATAGCCATGAGACTGCTAAAAAGCCATGAGACTGCTAAAAAGCCATCAGACTGCTAAATACCCATCAGACTGCTAAAGAGCCATCAGACTGCTAAATAGCCATCAGAATGCTAAATATCCATCAGACTGCTAAATACCCATCAGAATGTTAAATAGCCATCAGACTCCTAAATAGCCATGAGACTGCTAAAAAGCCATCAGACTGCTAAATAGCCATCAGACTGCTAAATAGCCATCAGACTGCTAAATAGCCATCAGACTGCTAAATAGCCATCAGAATGCTAAATAACCATCAGACTCCTAAATAGCCATGAGACTGCTAAAAAGCCATGAGACTGCTAAAAAGCCATCAGACTGCTAAATACCCATCAGACTGCTAAATAGCCATCAGACTTCTAAATAGCCGTGAGACAGCTAAAAAAACATCAGACTGCTAAATAGCCATCAGACTGCTAAATTGCCATGAGACAACTAAATAGCCATCAGACTGCTAAATAGCCATCAGACTGATAAATAGCAGTGAGACAGCTAAATAGCCATCAGACTGATAAATAACCATCAGACTCCTAAATAGCCATCAGACTGCTAAATAGCAGTGAGACAGCTAAATAGCCATCAGACTGCTAAATAACCATCAGACTCCTAAATAGCCATGAGACTGCTAAATACCCATCATACTGCTAAATAGCCATCAGACTGCTAAATAGCCATCAGACTTTTAAATAGCCATCAGACTGCTAAATAGCCATCAGACTGCTAAATAGCCATCAGACTGCTAAATAGCCATCAGACTGCTAAATAGCCATCAGAATGCTAAATAACCATCAGACTGCTAAATAGCCATCAGACTGCTAAATAGCCATCAGACTGCTAAATAGCCGTGAGACAGCTAAATAGCCATCAGACTGCTAAATAGCCATCAGACTGCTAAATAGCCATCAGAACGCTAAATAGCAATCAGACTGCTAAATAGCCATCAGACTGCTAAATAGCCATCAGAACGCTAAATAGCAATCAGACTGCTAAATAGCCATCAGACTGCTAATTAGCCATCAGAATGCTAAATAACCATCAGACTCCTAAATAGCCATGAGACAGCTAAATAGCCATGAGACAGCTAAATAGCAATCAGACAGCTAAATAGCCATCAGACTGCTAAATAGCCATCAGACTGCTAAATATCCATCAGACTGCTAAATAGCCATCAGACTGTTAAATAGCCATCAGTCTGTAAAATAGCCATCAGACTGCTAAATAGCCATCAGCCTGCTAAATAGCAGTGAGACAGCTAAATAGCCATCAGACTGCTAAATAACCATCAGACTCCTAAATAGCCATGAGACTGCTAAATACCCATCATACTGCTAAATAGCCATCAGACTTTTAAATAGCCATCAGACTGCTAAATAGCCATCAGAATGCTAAATAGCCATCAGAATGCTAAATAACCATCAGACTGCTAAATAGCCATCAGACTGCTAAATAGCCATCAGACTGTTAAATAGCCATCAGACTGCTAAATAGCCATCAGAATGTTAAATAGCCATCAGACTCCTAAATAACCGTGAGACAGCTAAATAGCCATCAGACTGCTAAATAGCAATCAGACTGCTAAATAGCCATCAGAACGCTAAATAGCCATCAGACTGCTAAATAGCCATCAGACTGCTAAATAGCCATCAGAACGCTAAATAGCCATCAGACTGCTAATTAGCCATCAGAATGCTAAATAACCATCAGACTCCTAAATAGCCATGAGACAGCTAAATAGCCATGAGACAGCTAAATAGCCATCAGACAGCTAAATAGCCATCAGACTGCTAAATAGCCATCAGACTGCTAAATATCCATCAGACTGCTAAATAGCCATCAGACTGTTAAATAGCCATCAGTCTGTAAAATAGCCATCAGACTGCTAAATAGCCATCAGACTCCTAAATAGCCATGAGCCTGCTAAATAGCCACCAGACTGCTAAATAGCCATCAGAATGCTAAATATCCATCAGACTGCTAAATACCCATCAGACTGTTAAATAGCCATCAGTCTGTAAAAAAGCCATCAGACTGCTAAATAGCCATCAGACTGCTAAATAGCCATCAGACTGCTAAATAGCCATCAGACTGCTAAATAGCCATCAGAACGCTAAATAGCAATCAGACTGCTAAATAGCCATCAGACTGCTAATTAGCCATCAGAATGCTAAATAACCATCAGACTCCTAAATAGCCATGAGACAGCTAAATAGCCATGAGACAGCTAAATAGCCATCAGACTGCTAAATAGCCATCAGACTGCTAAATATCCATCAGACTGCTAAATAGCCATCAGACTGTTAAATAGCCATCAGTCTGTAAAATAGCCATCAGACTGCTAAATAGCCATCAGCCTGCTAAATAGCAGTGAGACAGCTAAATAGCCATCAGACTGCTAAATAACCATCAGACTCCTAAATAGCCATGAGACTGCTAAATACCCATCATACTGCTAAATAGCCATCAGACTCCTAAATAGCCATCAGACTTTTAAATAGCCATCAGACTGCTAAATAGCCATCAGACTGCTAATTAGCCATCAGAATGCTAAATAGCCATCAGAATGCTAAATAACCATCAGACTGCTAAATAGCCATCAGACTGCTAAATAGCCATCAGACTGCTAAATAGCCGTGAGACAGCTAAATAGCCATCAGACTGCTAAATAGCCATCAGACTGTTAAATAGCCATCAGACTGCTAAATAGCAATCAGAATGTTAAATAGCCATCAGACTCCTAAATAACCGTGAGACAGCTAAATAGCCATCAGACTGCTAAATAGCAATCAGACTGCTAAATAGCCATCAGAACGCTAAATAGCCATCAGACTGCTAAATAGCCATCATACTCCTAAATAGCCACGAGACAGCTAAATAGCCATCAGACTGCTAAATAGCAATCAGACTGCTAAATAGCCATCAGACTGCTAAATAGCCATCAGAACGCTAAATAGCAATCAGACTGCTAAATAGCCATCAGACTGCTAATTAGCCATCAGAATGCTAAATAACCATCAGACTGCTAAATATCCATCAGACTGCTAAATAGCCATCAGAACGCTAAATAGCCATCAGACTGCTAAATAGCCATCAGACTGCTAAATAGCCATCAGACTGCTAAATAGCCATCAGAATGCTAAATAACCATCAGATTCCTAAATAGCCATGAGACTGCTAAATAGCCATCAGACTGCTAAATAGCCATCAGAATGCTAAATAACCATCAGACTCCTAAATAGGCATGAGACAGCTAAATAGCCATCAGACTGCTAAATAGCAATCAGACTGCTAAATAGCCATCAGAACGCTAAATAGCCATCAGACTGCTAATTAGCCATCAGAATGCTAAATAACCATCAGATTCCTAAATAGCCATGAGACTGCTAAATAGCCATCAGACTGCTAAATAGCCATCAGAATGCTAAATAACCATCAGACTCCTAAATAGCCATGAGACAGCTAAATAGCCATCAGACTGCTAAATAGCAATCAGACTGCTAAATAGCCATCAGAACGCTAAATAGCCATCAGACTGCTAAATAGCCATCAGACTGCTAAATAGCCATCAGAACGCTAAATAGCCATCAGACTGCTAATTAGCCATCAGACTGCTAAATAGCCATCAGACTGCTAAATAGCCATCAGACTGCTAAATAGCCATCAGAATGCTAAATAACCATCAGACTCCTAAATAGCCATGAGACTGCTAAATACCCATCATACTGCTAAATAGCCATCAGACTGCTAAATAGCCATCAGACTTTTAAATAGCCATCAGACTGCTAAATAGCCATCAGACTGCTAAATAGCCATCAGACTGCTAAATAGCCATCAGACTGCTAAATAGCCATCAGAATGCTAAATAACCATCAGACTGCTAAATAGCCATCAGACTGCTAAATAGCCATCAGACTGCTAAATAGCCGTGAGACAGCTAAATAGCCATCAGACTGCTAAATAGCCATCAGACTGCTAAATAGCCATCAGAACGCTAAATAGCAATCAGACTGCTAAATAGCCATCAGACTGCTAAATAGCCATCAGAACGCTAAATAGCAATCAGACTGCTAAATAGCCATCAGACTGCTAATTAGCCATCAGAATGCTAAATAACCATCAGACTCCTAAATAGCCATGAGACAGCTAAATAGCCATGAGACAGCTAAATAGCAATCAGACAGCTAAATAGCCATCAGACTGCTAAATAGCCATCAGACTGCTAAATATCCATCAGACTGCTAAATAGCCATCAGACTGTTAAATAGCCATCAGTCTGTAAAATAGCCATCAGACTGCTAAATAGCCATCAGCCTGCTAAATAGCAGTGAGACAGCTAAATAGCCATCAGACTGCTAAATAACCATCAGACTCCTAAATAGCCATGAGACTGCTAAATACCCATCATACTGCTAAATAGCCATCAGACTTTTAAATAGCCATCAGACTGCTAAATAGCCATCAGAATGCTAAATAGCCATCAGAATGCTAAATAACCATCAGACTGCTAAATAGCCATCAGACTGCTAAATAGCCATCAGACTGTTAAATAGCCATCAGACTGCTAAATAGCCATCAGAATGTTAAATAGCCATCAGACTCCTAAATAACCGTGAGACAGCTAAATAGCCATCAGACTGCTAAATAGCAATCAGACTGCTAAATAGCCATCAGAACGCTAAATAGCCATCAGACTGCTAAATAGCCATCAGACTGCTAAATAGCCATCAGAACGCTAAATAGCCATCAGACTGCTAATTAGCCATCAGAATGCTAAATAACCATCAGACTCCTAAATAGCCATGAGACAGCTAAATAGCCATGAGACAGCTAAATAGCCATCAGACAGCTAAATAGCCATCAGACTGCTAAATAGCCATCAGACTGCTAAATATCCATCAGACTGCTAAATAGCCATCAGACTGTTAAATAGCCATCAGTCTGTAAAATAGCCATCAGACTGCTAAATAGCCATCAGACTCCTAAATAGCCATGAGCCTGCTAAATAGCCACCAGACTGCTAAATAGCCATCAGAATGCTAAATATCCATCAGACTGCTAAATACCCATCAGACTGTTAAATAGCCATCAGTCTGTAAAAAAGCCATCAGACTGCTAAATAGCCATCAGACTGCTAAATAGCCATCAGACTGCTAAATAGCCATCAGACTGCTAAATAGCCATCAGAACGCTAAATAGCAATCAGACTGCTAAATAGCCATCAGACTGCTAATTAGCCATCAGAATGCTAAATAACCATCAGACTCCTAAATAGCCATGAGACAGCTAAATAGCCATGAGACAGCTAAATAGCCATCAGACTGCTAAATAGCCATCAGACTGCTAAATATCCATCAGACTGCTAAATAGCCATCAGACTGTTAAATAGCCATCAGTCTGTAAAATAGCCATCAGACTGCTAAATAGCCATCAGCCTGCTAAATAGCAGTGAGACAGCTAAATAGCCATCAGACTGCTAAATAACCATCAGACTCCTAAATAGCCATGAGACTGCTAAATACCCATCATACTGCTAAATAGCCATCAGACTCCTAAATAGCCATCAGACTTTTAAATAGCCATCAGACTGCTAAATAGCCATCAGACTGCTAAATAGCCATCAGAATGCTAAATAGCCATCAGAATGCTAAATAACCATCAGACTGCTAAATAGCCATCAGACTGCTAAATAGCCATCAGACTGCTAAATAGCCGTGAGACAGCTAAATAGCCATCAGACTGCTAAATAGCCATCAGACTGTTAAATAGCCATCAGACTGCTAAATAGCAATCAGAATGTTAAATAGCCATCAGACTCCTAAATAACCGTGAGACAGCTAAATAGCCATCAGACTGCTAAATAGCAATCAGACTGCTAAATAGCCATCAGAACGCTAAATAGCCATCAGACTGCTAAATAGCCATCATACTCCTAAATAGCCACGAGACAGCTAAATAGCCATCAGACTGCTAAATAGCAATCAGACTGCTAAATAGCCATCAGACTGCTAAATAGCCATCAGAACGCTAAATAGCAATCAGACTGCTAAATAGCCATCAGACTGCTAATTAGCCATCAGAATGCTAAATAACCATCAGACTGCTAAATATCCATCAGACTGCTAAATAGCCATCAGAACGCTAAATAGCCATCAGACTGCTAAATAGCCATCAGACTGCTAAATAGCCATCAGACTGCTAAATAGCCATCAGAATGCTAAATAACCATCAGATTCCTAAATAGCCATGAGACTGCTAAATAGCCATCAGACTGCTAAATAGCCATCAGAATGCTAAATAACCATCAGACTCCTAAATAGGCATGAGACAGCTAAATAGCCATCAGACTGCTAAATAGCAATCAGACTGCTAAATAGCCATCAGAACGCTAAATAGCCATCAGACTGCTAATTAGCCATCAGAATGCTAAATAACCATCAGATTCCTAAATAGCCATGAGACTGCTAAATAGCCATCAGACTGCTAAATAGCCATCAGAATGCTAAATAACCATCAGACTCCTAAATAGCCATGAGACAGCTAAATAGCCATCAGACTGCTAAATAGCAATCAGACTGCTAAATAGCCATCAGAACGCTAAATAGCCATCAGACTGCTAAATAGCCATCAGACTGCTAAATAGCCATCAGAACGCTAAATAGCCATCAGACTGCTAATTAGCCATCAGACTGCTAAATAGCCATCAGACTGCTAAATAGCCATCAGACTGCTAAATAGCCATCAGAATGCTAAATAACCATCAGATTCCTAAATAGCCATGAGACTGCTAAATAGCCATCAGACTGCTAAATAGCCATCAGAATGCTAAATAACCATCAGACTCCTAAATAGGCATGAGACAGCTAAATAGCCATCAGACTGCTAAATAGCAATCAGACTGCTAAATAGCCATCAGAACGCTAAATAGCCATCAGACTGCTAATTAGCCATCAGAATGCTAAATAACCATCAGATTCCTAAATAGCCATGAGACTGCTAAATAGCCATCAGACTGCTAAATAGCCATCAGAATGCTAAATAACCATCAGACTCCTAAATAGCCATGAGACAGCTAAATAGCCATCAGACTGCTAAATAGCAATCAGACTGCTAAATAGCCATCAGAACGCTAAATAGCCATCAGACTGCTAAATAGCCATCAGACTGCTAAATAGCCATCAGAACGCTAAATAGCCATCAGACTGCTAATTAGCCATCAGAATGCTAAATAACCATCAGACTCCTAAATAGCCATGAGACAGCTAAATAGCCATGAGACAGCTAAATAGCCATGAGACAGCTAAATAGCCATCAGACTGCTAAATAGCCATCAGACTGCTAAATATCCATCAGACTGCTAAATAGCCATCAGACTGTTAAATAGCCATCAGTCTGTAAAATAGCCATCAGACTGCTAAATAGCCATCAGACTCCTAAATAGCCATGAGCCTGCTAAATAGCCATCAGACTGCTAAATAGCCATCAGAATGCTAAATATCCATCAGACTGCTAAATACCCATCAGACTGTTAAATAGTCATCAGTCTGTAAAAAAGCCATCAGACTGCTAAATAGCCATCAGACTGCTAAATAGCCATCAGACTGTTAAATAGCCATCAGACTGCTAAATAGCCATCAGTCTGCTAAATAGCCATCAGACTCCAAAATAGCCGTGAGACAGCTAAATACCCATCAGACTGCTAAATACCCATCAGACTGCTAAATAGCCATCAGACTGCTAAATAGCCATCAGACTGCTAAATAGCCGTGAGACAGCTAAATAGCCATCAGACTGCTAAATAGCCATCAGACTGCTAAATAGCCATCAGAACGCTAAATAGCAATCAGACTGCTAAATAGCCATCAGACTGCTAAATAGCCATCAGAACGCTAAATAGCAATCAGACTGCTAAATAGCCATCAGACTGCTAATTAGCCATCAGAATGCTAAATAACCATCAGACTCCTAAATAGCCATGAGACAGCTAAATAGCCATGAGACAGCTAAATAGCCATCAGACAGCTAAATAGCCATCAGACTGCTAAATAGCCATCAGACTGCTAAATATCCATCAGACTGCTAAATAGCCATCAGACTGTTAAATAGCCATCAGTCTGTAAAATAGCCATCAGACTGCTAAATAGCCATCAGCCTGCTAAATAGCCATCAGACTCCTAAATAGCCATCAGACTTTTAAATAGCCATCAGACTGCTAAATAGCCATCAGAATGCTAAATAGCCATCAGAATGCTAAATAACCATCAGACTGCTAAATAGCCATGAGACAGCTAAATAGCCATCAGACAGCTAAATAGCCATCAGACTGCTAAATAGCCATCAGACTGCTAAATATCCATCAGACTGCTAAATAGCCATCAGACTGTTAAATAGCCATCAGTCTGTAAAATAGCCATCAGACTGCTAAATAGCCATCAGACTCCTAAATAGCCATGAGCCTGCTAAATAGCCATCAGACTGCTAAATAACCGTGAGACAGCTAAATAGCCATCAGACTGCTAAATAGCAATCAGACTGCTAAATAGCCATCAGAACGCTAAATAGCCATCAGACTGCTAAATAGCCATCAGACTGCTAAATAGCCATCAGAACGCTAAATAGCCATCAGACTGCTAAATAGCCATCAGAATGCTAAATAACCATCAGATTCCTAAATAGCCATGAGACTGCTAAATAGCCATCAGACTGCTAAATAGCCATCAGAATGCTAAATAACCATCAGACTCCTAAATAGCCATGAGACAGCTAAATAGCCATCAGACTGCTAAATAGCAATCAGACTGCTAAATAGCCATCAGAACGCTAAATAGCCATCAGACTGCTAAATAGCCATCAGACTGCTAAATAGCCATCAGAACGCTAAATAGCCATCAGACTGCTAATTAGCCATCAGAATGCTAAATAACCATCAGATTCCTAAATAGCCATGAGACTGCTAAATAGCCATCAGACTGCTAAATAGCCATCAGAATGCTAAATAACCATCAGACTCCTAAATAGCCATGAGACAGCTAAATAGCCATCAGACTGCTAAATAGCAATCAGACTGCTAAATAGCCATCAGAACGCTAAATAGCCATCAGACTGCTAAATAGCCATCATACTCCTAAATAGCCACGAGACAGCTAAATAGCCATCAGACTGCTAAATAGCAATCAGACTGCTAAATAGCCATCAGACTGCTAAATAGCCATCAGAACGCTAAATAGCAATCAGACTGCTAAATAGCCATCAGACTGCTAATTAGCCATCAGAATGCTAAATAACCATCAGACTGCTAAATATCCATCAGACTGCTAAATAGCCATCAGAACGCTAAATAGCCATCAGACTGCTAAATAGCCATCAGACTGCTAAATAGCCATCAGACTGCTAAATAGCCATCAGAATGCTAAATAACCATCAGATTCCTAAATAGCCATGAGACTGCTAAATAGCCATCAGACTGCTAAATAGCCATCAGAATGCTAAATAACCATCAGACTCCTAAATAGGCATGAGACAGCTAAATAGCCATCAGACTGCTAAATAGCAATCAGACTGCTAAATAGCCATCAGAACGCTAAATAGCCATCAGACTGCTAATTAGCCATCAGAATGCTAAATAACCATCAGATTCCTAAATAGCCATGAGACTGCTAAATAGCCATCAGACTGCTAAATAGCCATCAGAATGCTAAATAACCATCAGACTCCTAAATAGCCATGAGACAGCTAAATAGCCATCAGACTGCTAAATAGCAATCAGACTGCTAAATAGCCATCAGAACGCTAAATAGCCATCAGACTGCTAAATAGCCATCAGACTGCTAAATAGCCATCAGAACGCTAAATAGCCATCAGACTGCTAATTAGCCATCAGACTGCTAAATAGCCATCAGACTGCTAAATAGCCATCAGACTGCTAAATAGCCATCAGAATGCTAAATAACCATCAGATTCCTAAATAGCCATGAGACTGCTAAATAGCCATCAGACTGCTAAATAGCCATCAGAATGCTAAATAACCATCAGACTCCTAAATAGGCATGAGACAGCTAAATAGCCATCAGACTGCTAAATAGCAATCAGACTGCTAAATAGCCATCAGAACGCTAAATAGCCATCAGACTGCTAATTAGCCATCAGAATGCTAAATAACCATCAGATTCCTAAATAGCCATGAGACTGCTAAATAGCCATCAGACTGCTAAATAGCCATCAGAATGCTAAATAACCATCAGACTCCTAAATAGCCATGAGACAGCTAAATAGCCATCAGACTGCTAAATAGCAATCAGACTGCTAAATAGCCATCAGAACGCTAAATAGCCATCAGACTGCTAAATAGCCATCAGACTGCTAAATAGCCATCAGAACGCTAAATAGCCATCAGACTGCTAATTAGCCATCAGAATGCTAAATAACCATCAGACTCCTAAATAGCCATGAGACAGCTAAATAGCCATGAGACAGCTAAATAGCCATGAGACAGCTAAATAGCCATCAGACTGCTAAATAGCCATCAGACTGCTAAATATCCATCAGACTGCTAAATAGCCATCAGACTGTTAAATAGCCATCAGTCTGTAAAATAGCCATCAGACTGCTAAATAGCCATCAGACTCCTAAATAGCCATGAGCCTGCTAAATAGCCATCAGACTGCTAAATAGCCATCAGAATGCTAAATATCCATCAGACTGCTAAATACCCATCAGACTGTTAAATAGTCATCAGTCTGTAAAAAAGCCATCAGACTGCTAAATAGCCATCAGACTGCTAAATAGCCATCAGACTGTTAAATAGCCATCAGACTGCTAAATAGCCATCAGTCTGCTAAATAGCCATCAGACTCCAAAATAGCCGTGAGACAGCTAAATACCCATCAGACTGCTAAATACCCATCAGACTGCTAAATAGCCATCAGACTGCTAAATAGCCATCAGACTGCTAAATAGCCGTGAGACAGCTAAATAGCCATCAGACTGCTAAATAGCCATCAGACTGCTAAATAGCCATCAGAACGCTAAATAGCAATCAGACTGCTAAATAGCCATCAGACTGCTAAATAGCCATCAGAACGCTAAATAGCAATCAGACTGCTAAATAGCCATCAGACTGCTAATTAGCCATCAGAATGCTAAATAACCATCAGACTCCTAAATAGCCATGAGACAGCTAAATAGCCATGAGACAGCTAAATAGCCATCAGACAGCTAAATAGCCATCAGACTGCTAAATAGCCATCAGACTGCTAAATATCCATCAGACTGCTAAATAGCCATCAGACTGTTAAATAGCCATCAGTCTGTAAAATAGCCATCAGACTGCTAAATAGCCATCAGCCTGCTAAATAGCCATCAGACTCCTAAATAGCCATCAGACTTTTAAATAGCCATCAGACTGCTAAATAGCCATCAGAATGCTAAATAGCCATCAGAATGCTAAATAACCATCAGACTGCTAAATAGCCATGAGACAGCTAAATAGCCATCAGACAGCTAAATAGCCATCAGACTGCTAAATAGCCATCAGACTGCTAAATATCCATCAGACTGCTAAATAGCCATCAGACTGTTAAATAGCCATCAGTCTGTAAAATAGCCATCAGACTGCTAAATAGCCATCAGACTCCTAAATAGCCATGAGCCTGCTAAATAGCCATCAGACTGCTAAATAACCGTGAGACAGCTAAATAGCCATCAGACTGCTAAATAGCAATCAGACTGCTAAATAGCCATCAGAACGCTAAATAGCCATCAGACTGCTAAATAGCCATCAGACTGCTAAATAGCCATCAGAACGCTAAATAGCCATCAGACTGCTAAATAGCCATCAGAATGCTAAATAACCATCAGATTCCTAAATAGCCATGAGACTGCTAAATAGCCATCAGACTGCTAAATAGCCATCAGAATGCTAAATAACCATCAGACTCCTAAATAGCCATGAGACAGCTAAATAGCCATCAGACTGCTAAATAGCAATCAGACTGCTAAATAGCCATCAGAACGCTAAATAGCCATCAGACTGCTAAATAGCCATCAGACTGCTAAATAGCCATCAGAACGCTAAATAGCCATCAGACTGCTAATTAGCCATCAGAATGCTAAATAACCATCAGATTCCTAAATAGCCATGAGACTGCTAAATAGCCATCAGACTGCTAAATAGCCATCAGAATGCTAAATAACCATCAGACTCCTAAATAGCCATGAGACAGCTAAATAGCCATCAGACTGCTAAATAGCAATCAGACTGCTAAATAGCCATCAGAACGCTAAATAGCCATCAGACTGCTAAATAGCCATCAGACTGCTAAATAGCCATCAGAACGCTAAATAGCCATCAGACTGCTAATTAGCCATCAGAATGCTAAATAACCATCAGACTCCTAAATAGCCATGAGACAGCTAAATAGCCATGAGACAGCTAAATAGCCATGAGACAGCTAAATAGCCATCAGACTGCTAAATAGCCATCAGACTGCTAAATATCCATCAGACTGTTAAATAGCCATCAGTCTGTAAAATAGCCATCAGACTGCTAAATAGCCATCAGACTCCTAAATAGCCATGAGCCTGCTAAATATCCATCAGACTGCTAAATACCCATCAGACTGTTAAATAGCCATCAGTCTGTAAAAAAGCCATCAGACTGCTAAATAGCCATCAGACTGCTAAATAGCCATCAGACTGTTAAATAGCCATCAGACTGCTAAATAGCCATCAGTCTGCTAAATAGCCATCAGACTCCAAAATAGCCGTGAGACAGCTAAATAGCCATCAGACTGCTAAATACCCATCAGACTGCTAAATAGCCATCAGACTGCTAAATAGCCATCAGACTGCTAAATAGCCATCAGAACGCTAAATAGCAATCAGACTGCTAAATAGCCATCAGACTGCTAATTAGCCATCAGAATGCTAAATAACCATCAGACTCCTAAATAGCCACGAGACAGCTAAATAGCCATGAGACAGCTAAATAGCCATCAGACAGCTAAATAGCCATCAGACTGCTAAATAGCCATCAGACTGCTAAATATCCATCAGACTGCTAAATAGCCATCAGACTGTTAAATAGCCATCAGTCTGTAAAATAGCCATCAGACTGCTAAATAGCCATCAGCCTGCTAAATAGCAGTGAGACAGCTAAATAGCCATCAGACTGCTAAATAACCATCAGACTCCTAAATAGCCATGAGACTGCTAAATACCCATCATACTGCTAAATAGCCATCAGACTCCTAAATAGCCATCAGACTTTTAAATAGCCATCAGACTGCTAAATAGCCATCAGAATGCTAAATAGCCATCAGAATGCTAAATAACCATCAGACTGCTAAATAGCCATCAGACTGCTAAATAGCCATCAGACTGTTAAATAGCCATCAGACTGCTAAATAGCCATCAGAATGTTAAATAGCCATCAGACTCCTAAATAACCGTGAGACAGCTAAATAGCCATCAGACTGCTAAATAGCAATCAGACTGCTAAATAGCCATCAGAACGCTAAATAGCCATCAGACTGCTAAATAGCCATCAGACTGCTAAATAGCCATCAGACTGTTAAATAGCCATCAGACTGCTAAATAGCCATCAGAATGTTAAATAGCCATCAGACTCCTAAATAACCGTGAGACAGCTAAATAGCCATCAGACTGCTAAATAGCAATCAGACTGCTAAATAGCCATCAGAACGCTAAATAGCCATCAGACTGCTAAATAGCCATCAGACTGCTAAATAGTCATCAGAACGCTAAATAGCCATCAGACTGCTAATTAGCCATCAGAATGCTAAATAACCATCAGACTCCTAAATAGCCATGAGACAGCTAAATAGCCATGAGACAGCTAAATAGCCATCAGACAGCTAAATAGCCATCAGACTGCTAAATAGCCATCAGACTGCTAAATATCCATCAGACTGCTAAATAGCCATCAGACTGCTAAATACCCATCAGACTGTTAAATAGCCATCAGACTGCTAAATAGCCATCAGACTCCTAAATAGCCATGAGCCTGCTAAATAGCCATCAGACTGCTAAATAGCCATCAGAATGCTAAATATCCATCAGACTGCTAAATACCCATCAGACTGTTAAATAGCCATCAGACTGTAAAAAAGCCATCAGACTGCTAAATAGCAATCAGACTGCTAAATAGCCATCAGACTGCTAATTAGCCATCAGAATGCTAAATAACCATCAGACTCCTAAATAGCCATGAGACAGCTAAATAGCCATGAGACAGCTAAATAGCCATCAGACTGCTAAATAGCCATCAGACTGCTAAATAGCCATCAGACTGTTAAATAGCCATCAGACTGCTAAATAGCCATCAGAATGTTAAATAGCCATCAGACTCCTAAATAACCGTGAGACAGCTAAATAGCCATCAGACTGCTAAATAGCAATCAGACTGCTAAATAGCCATCAGAACGCTAAATAGCCATCAGACTGCCTAATAGCCATCAGACTGCTAAATAGCCATCAGAACGCTAAATAGCCATCAGACTGCTAATTAGCCATCAGAATGCTAAATAACCATCAGACTCCTAAATAGCCATGAGACAGCTAAATAGCCATGAGACAGCTAAATAGCCATCAGACAGCTAAATAGCCATCAGACTGCTAAATAGCCATCAGACTGCTAAATATCCATCAGACTGCTAAATAGCCATCAGACTGTTAAATAGCCATCAGTCTGTAAAATAGCCATCAGACTGCTAAATAGCCATCAGACTCCTAAATAGCCATGAGCCTGCTAAATAGCCATCAGACTGCTAAATAGCCATCAGAATGCTAAATATCCATCAGACTGCTAAATACCCATCAGACTGTTAAATAGCCATCAGTCTGTAAAAAAGCCATCAGACTGCTAAATAGCCATCAGACTGCTAAATAGCCATCAGACTGCTAAATAGCCATCAGACTGCTAAATAGCCATCAGAACGCTAAATAGCAATCAGACTGCTAAATAGCCATCAGACTGCTAATTAGCCATCAGAATGCTAAATAACCATCAGACTCCTAAATAGCCATGAGACAGCTAAATAGCCATGAGACAGCTAAATAGCCATCAGACTGCTAAATAGCCATCAGACTGCTAAATATCCATCAGACTGCTAAATAGCCATCAGACTGTTAAATAGCCATCAGTCTGTAAAATAGCCATCAGACTGCTAAATAGCCATCAGCCTGCTAAATAGCAGTGAGACAGCTAAATAGCCATCAGACTGCTAAATAACCATCAGACTCCTAAATAGCCATGAGACTGCTAAATACCCATCATACTGCTAAATAGCCATCAGACTCCTAAATAGCCATCAGACTTTTAAATAGCCATCAGACTGCTAAATAGCCATCAGAATGCTAAATAGCCATCAGAATGCTAAATAACCATCAGACAGCTAAATAGCCATGAGACAGCTAAATAGCCATCAGACAGCTAAATAGCCATCAGACTGCTAAATAGCCATCAGACTGCTAAATATCCATCAGACTGCTAAATAGCCATCAGACTGTTAAATAGCCATCAGTCTGTAAAATAGCCATCAGACTGCTAAATAGCCATCAGACTCCTAAATAGCCATGAGCCTGCTAAATAGCCATCAGAATGCTAAATATCCATCAGACTGCTAAATACCCATCAGACTGTTAAATAGCCATCAGTCTGTAAAAAATCCATCAGACTGCTAAATAGCCATCAGACTGCTAAATAGCCATCAGACTGCTAAATAGCCATCAGAACGCTAAATAGCAATCAGACTGCTAAATAGCCATCAGACTGCTAATTAGCCATCAGAATGCTAAATAACCATCAGACTCCTAAATAGCCATGAGACAGCTAAATAGCCATGAGACAGCTAAATAGCCATCAGACTGCTAAATAGCCATCAGACTGCTAAATATCCATCAGACTGCTAAATAGCCATCAGACTGTTAAATAGCCATCAGTCTGTAAAATAGCCATCAGACTGCTAAATAGCCATCAGCCTGCTAAATAGCAGTGAGACAGCTAAATAGCCATCAGACTGCTAAATAACCATCAGACTCCTAAATAGCCATGAGACTGCTAAATACCCATCATACTGCTAAATAGCCATCAGACTCCTAAATAGCCATCAGACTTTTAAATAGCCATCAGACTGCTAAATAGCCATCAGAATGCTAAATAGCCATCAGAATGCTAAATAACCATCAGACTGCTAAATAGCCATCAGACTGCTAAATAGCCATCAGACTGTTAAATAGCCATCAGACTGCTAAATAGCCATCAGAATGTTAAATAGCCATCAGACTCCTAAATAACCGTGAGACAGCTAAATAGCCATCAGACTGCTAAATAGCAATCAGACTGCTAAATAGCCATCAGAACGCTAAATAGCCATCAGACTGCTAAATAGCCATCAGACTGCTAAATAGCCATCAGAACGCTAAATAGCCATCAGACTGCTAATTAGCCATCAGAATGCTAAATAACCATCAGACTCCTAAATAGCCATCAGACAGCTAAATAGCCATCAGACTGCTAAATAGCCATCAGACTGCTAAATATCCATCAGACTGCTAAATAGCCATCAGACTGTTAAATCGCCATCAGTCTGTAAAATAGCCATCAGACTGCTAAATAGCCATCAGACTCCTAAATAGCCATGAGCCTGCTAAATAGCCATCAGACTGCTAAATAGCCATCAGAATGCTAAATATCCATCAGACTGCTAAATACCCATCAGACTGTTAAATAGCCATCAGTCTGTAAAAAAGCCATCAGACTGCTAAATAGCCATCAGACTGCTAAATAGCCATCAGACTGTTAAATAGCCATCAGACTGCTAAATAGCCATCAGTCTGCTAAATAGCCATCAGACTCCAAAATAGCCGTGAGACAGCTAAATAGCCATCAGACTGCTAAATACCCATCAGACTGCTAAATAGCCATCAGACTGCTAAATAGCCATCAGACTGCTAAATAGCCATCAGACTGCTAAATAGCCATCAGACTGCTAAATAACCATCAGACTCCTAAATAGCCATCAGACTGCTAAATAGCCATCAGACTGCTAAATAGCCGTGAGACAGCTAAATAGCCATCAGACTGCTAAATAGCCATCAGACTGCTAAATAGCCATCAGAACGCTAAATAGCAATCAGACTGCTAAATAGCCATCAGACTGCTAATTAGCCATCAGACTGCTAAATAGCCATCAGACTGTTAAATAGCCATCAGTCTGTAAAATAGCCATCAGACTGCTAAATAGCCATCAGCCTGCTAAATAGCAGTGAGACAGCTAAATAGCCATCAGACTGCTAAATAACCATCAGACTCCTAAATAGCCATGAGACTGCTAAATACCCATCATACTGCTAAATAGCCATCAGACTCCTAAATAGCCATCAGACTTTTAAATAGCCATCAGACTGCTAAATAGCCATCAGACTGCTAAATAGCCATCAGAATGCTAAATAGCCATCAGAATGCTAAATAACCATCAGACTGCTAAATAGCCATCAGACTGCTAAATAGCCATCAGACTGCTAAATAGCCGTGAGACAGCTAAATAGCCATCAGACTGCTAAATAGCCATCAGACTGTTAAATAGCCATCAGACTGCTAAATAGCAATCAGAATGTTAAATAGCCATCAGACTCCTAAATAACCGTGAGACAGCTAAATAGCCATCAGACTGCTAAATAGCAATCAGACTGCTAAATAGCCATCAGAACGCTAAATAGCCATCAGACTGCTAAATAGCCATCAGACTGCTAAATAGCCATCAGACTCCTAAATAGCCATGAGACAGCTAAATAGCCATGAGACAGCTAAATAGCCATCAGACAGCTAAATAGCCATCAGACTGCTAAATAGCCATCAGACTGCTAAATATCCATCAGACTGCTAAATAGCCATCAGACTGTTAAATAGCCATCAGTCTGTAAAATAGCCATCAGACTGCTAAATAGCCATCAGACTCCTAAATAGCCGTGAGATAGCTAAAAAAACATCAGACTGCTAAATAGCCATCAGACTCCTAAATAGCCATGAGACTGCTAAATAGCCATCAGACTGCTAAATAGCCATCAGAATGCTAAATATCCATCAGACTGCTAAATACCCATCAGACTGTTAAATAGCCATCAGTCTGTAAAAAAGCCATCAGACTGCTAAATAGCCATCAGACTGCTAAATAGCCATCAGACTGTTAAATAGCCATCAGACTGCTAAATAGCCATCAGTCTGCTAAATAGCCATCAGACTCCAAAATAGCCGTGAGACAGCTAAATAGCCATCAGACTGCTAAATACCCATCAGACTGCTAAATAGCCATCAGACTGCTAAATAGCCATCAGACTGCTAAATAGCCACCAGACTGCTAAATAACCATCAGACTCCTAAATAGCCATCAGACTGCTAAATAGCCATCAGACTGCTAAATAGCCATCAGACTGCTAAATAGCCATCAGACTGTTAAATAGCCATCAGACTGCTAAATAGCCATCAGACTGCTAAATAGCCATCAGAACGCTAAATAGCAATCAGACTGCTAAATAGCCATCAGACTCCTAAATAGCCATGAGCCTGCTAAATAGCCATCAGACTGCTAAATAGCCATCAGAATGCTAAATATCCATCAGACTACTAAATACCCATCAGACTGTTAAATAGCCATCAGTCTGTAAAAAAGCCATCAGACTGCTAAATAGCCATCAGACTGCTAAATAGCCATCAGACTGTTAAATAGCCATCAGACTGCTAAATAGCCATCAGTCTGCTAAATAGCCATCAGACTCCAAAATAGCCGTGAGACAGCTAAATAGCCATCAGACTCCAAAATAGCCGTGAGACAGCTAAATAGCCATCAGACTGCTAATTAGCCATCAGAATGCTAAATAACCATCAGACTCCTAAATAGCCATGAGACAGCTAAATAGCCATGAGACAGCTAAATAGCCATCAGACAGCTAAATAGCCATCAGACTGCTAAATAGCCATCAGACTGCTAAATATCCATCAGACTGCTAAATAGCCATCAGACTGCTAAATAGCCATCAGACTCCTAAATAGCCATGAGACTGCTAAATACCCATCATACTGCTAAATAGCCATCAGACTCCTAAATAGCCATCAGACTTTTAAATAGCCATCAGACTGCTAAATAGCCATCAGAATGCTAAATAGCCATCTGAATGCTAAATAACCATCATCAGACTGCTAAATACCCATCAGACTGCTAAAAAACCATCAGACTCCTAAATAGCCATGAGACAGCTAAATAGCCATCAGACAGCTAAATAGCCATCAGACTGCTAAATAGCCATCAGACTGCTAAATAGCCATCAGACTCCTAAATAGCCATGAGACAGCTAAATAGCCATGAGACAGCTAAATAGCCATCAGACTGCTAAATAGCCATCAGACTGCTAAATAGCCATCAGACTGCTAAATAGCCATCAGACTGTTAAATAGCCATCAGACTGCTAAATAGCCATCAGAATGTTAAATAGCCATCAGACTCCTAAATAACCGTGAGACAGCTAAATAGCCATCAGACTGCTAAATAGCAATCAGACTGCTAAATAGCCATCAGACTCCTAAATAGCCATGAGACAGCTAAATAGCCATGAGACAGCTAAATAGCCATCAGACTGCTAAATAGCCATCAGACTGCTAAATAGCCATCAGACTGTTAAATAGCCATCAGACTGCTAAATAGCCATCAGAATGTTAAATAGCCATCAGACTCCTAAATAACCGTGAGACAGCTAAATAGCCATCAGACTGCTAAATAGCAATCAGACTGCTAAATAGCCATCAGAACGCTAAATAGCCATCAGACTGCCTAATAGCCATCAGACTGCTAAATAGCCATCAGAACGCTAAATAGCCATCAGACTGCTAAATATCCATCAGACTGCTAAATAGCCATCAGACTGTTAAATAGCCATCAGTCTGTAAAATAGCCATCAGACTGCTAAATAGCCATCAGACTCCTAAATAGCCATGAGACAGCTAAATAGCCATGAGACAGCTAAATAGCCATCAGACAGCTAAATAGCCATCAGACTGCTAAATAGCCATCAGACTGCTAAATATCCATCAGACTGCTAAATAGCCATCAGACTGTTAAATAGCCATCAGTCTGTAAAATAGCCATCAGACTGCTAAATAGCCATCAGACTCCTAAATAGCCATGAGCCTGCTAAATAGCCATCAGACTGCTAAATAGCCATCAGAATGCTAAATATCCATCAGACTGCTAAATACCCATCAGACTGTTAAATAGCCATCAGTCTGTAAAAAAGCCATCAGACTGCTAAATAGCCATCAGACTGCTAAATAGCCATCAGACTGCTAAATAGCCATCAGACTGCTAAATAGCCATCAGAACGCTAAATAGCAATCAGACTGCTAAATAGCCATCAGACTGCTAATTAGCCATCAGAATGCTAAATAACCATCAGACTCCTAAATAGCCATGAGACAGCTAAATAGCCATGAGACAGCTAAATAGCCATCAGACTGCTAAATAGCCATCAGACTGCTAAATAGCCATCAGACTGTTAAATAGCCATCAGACTGCTAAATAGCCATCAGAATGTTAAATAGCCATCAGACTCCTAAATAACCGTGAGACAGCTAAATAGCCATCAGACTGCTAAATAGCAATCAGACTGCTAAATAGCCATCAGAACGCTAAATAGCCATCAGACTGCCTAATAGCCATCAGACTGCTAAATAGCCATCAGAACGCTAAATAGCCATCAGACTGCTAATTAGCCATCAGAATGCTAAATAACCATCAGACTCCTAAATAGCCATGAGACAGCTAAATAGCCATGAGACAGCTAAATAGCCATCAGACAGCTAAATAGCCATCAGACTGCTAAATAGCCATCAGACTGCTAAATATCCATCAGACTGCTAAATAGCCATCAGACTGTTAAATAGCCATCAGTCTGTAAAATAGCCATCAGACTGCTAAATAGCCATCAGACTCCTAAATAGCCATGAGCCTGCTAAATAGCCATCAGACTGCTAAATAGCCATCAGAATGCTAAATATCCATCAGACTGCTAAATACCCATCAGACTGTTAAATAGCCATCAGTCTGTAAAAAAGCCATCAGACTGCTAAATAGCCATCAGACTGCTAAATAGCCATCAGACTGCTAAATAGCCATCAGACTGCTAAATAGCCATCAGAACGCTAAATAGCAATCAGACTGCTAAATAGCCATCAGACTGCTAATTAGCCATCAGAATGCTAAATAACCATCAGACTCCTAAATAGCCATGAGACAGCTAAATAGCCATGAGACAGCTAAATAGCCATCAGACTGCTAAATAGCCATCAGACTGCTAAATATCCATCAGACTGCTAAATAGCCATCAGACTGTTAAATAGCCATCAGTCTGTAAAATAGCCATCAGACTGCTAAATAGCCATCAGCCTGCTAAATAGCAGTGAGACAGCTAAATAGCCATCAGACTGCTAAATAACCATCAGACTCCTAAATAGCCATGAGACTGCTAAATACCCATCATACTGCTAAATAGCCATCAGACTCCTAAATAGCCATCAGACTTTTAAATAGCCATCAGACTGCTAAATAGCCATCAGAATGCTAAATAGCCATCAGAATGCTAAATAACCATCAGACAGCTAAATAGCCATGAGACAGCTAAATAGCCATCAGACAGCTAAATAGCCATCAGACTGCTAAATAGCCATCAGACTGCTAAATATCCATCAGACTGCTAAATAGCCATCAGACTGTTAAATAGCCATCAGTCTGTAAAATAGCCATCAGACTGCTAAATAGCCATCAGACTCCTAAATAGCCATGAGCCTGCTAAATAGCCATCAGAATGCTAAATATCCATCAGACTGCTAAATACCCATCAGACTGTTAAATAGCCATCAGTCTGTAAAAAAGCCATCAGACTGCTAAATAGCCATCAGACTGCTAAATAGCCATCAGACTGCTAAATAGCCATCAGAACGCTAAATAGCAATCAGACTGCTAAATAGCCATCAGACTGCTAATTAGCCATCAGAATGCTAAATAACCATCAGACTCCTAAATAGCCATGAGACAGCTAAATAGCCATGAGACAGCTAAATAGCCATCAGACTGCTAAATAGCCATCAGACTGCTAAATATCCATCAGACTGCTAAATAGCCATCAGACTGTTAAATAGCCATCAGTCTGTAAAATAGCCATCAGACTGCTAAATAGCCATCAGCCTGCTAAATAGCAGTGAGACAGCTAAATAGCCATCAGACTGCTAAATAACCATCAGACTCCTAAATAGCCATGAGACTGCTAAATACCCATCATACTGCTAAATAGCCATCAGACTCCTAAATAGCCATCAGACTTTTAAATAGCCATCAGACTGCTAAATAGCCATCAGAATGCTAAATAGCCATCAGAATGCTAAATAACCATCAGACTGCTAAATAGCCATCAGACTGCTAAATAGCCATCAGACTGTTAAATAGCCATCAGACTGCTAAATAGCCATCAGAATGTTAAATAGCCATCAGACTCCTAAATAACCGTGAGACAGCTAAATAGCCATCAGACTGCTAAATAGCAATCAGACTGCTAAATAGCCATCAGAACGCTAAATAGCCATCAGACTGCTAAATAGCCATCAGACTGCTAAATAGCCATCAGAACGCTAAATAGCCATCAGACTGCTAATTAGCCATCAGAATGCTAAATAACCATCAGACTCCTAAATAGCAATCAGACAGCTAAATAGCCATCAGACTGCTAAATAGCCATCAGACTGCTAAATATCCATCAGACTGCTAAATAGCCATCAGACTGTTAAATCGCCATCAGTCTGTAAAATAGCCATCAGACTGCTAAATAGCCATCAGACTCCTAAATAGCCATGAGCCTGCTAAATAGCCATCAGACTGCTAAATAGCCATCAGAATGCTAAATATCCATCAGACTGCTAAATACCCATCAGACTGTTAAATAGCCATCAGTCTGTAAAAAAGCCATCAGACTGCTAAATAGCCATCAGACTGCTAAATAGCCATCAGACTGTTAAATAGCCATCAGACTGCTAAATAGCCATCAGTCTGCTAAATAGCCATCAGACTCCAAAATAGCCGTGAGACAGCTAAATAGCCATCAGACTGCTAAATACCCATCAGACTGCTAAATAGCCATCAGACTGCTAAATAGCCATCAGACTGCTAAATAGCCATCAGACTGCTAAATAGCCATCAGACTGCTAAATAACCATCAGACTCCTAAATAGCCATCAGACTGCTAAATAGCCATCAGACTGCTAAATAGCCGTGAGACAGCTAAATAGCCATCAGACTGCTAAATAGCCATCAGACTGCTAAATAGCCATCAGAACGCTAAATAGCAATCAGACTGCTAAATAGCCATCAGACTGCTAATTAGCCATCAGAATGCTAAATAACCATCAGACTCCTAAATAGCCATGAGACAGCTAAATAGCCATGAGACAGCTAAATAGCCATCAGACAGCTAAATAGCCATCAGACTGCTAAATAGCCATCAGACTGCTAAATATCCATCAGACTGCTAAATAGCCATCAGACTGTTAAATAGCCATCAGTCTGTAAAATAGCCATCAGACTGCTAAATAGCCATCAGCCTGCTAAATAGCAGTGAGACAGCTAAATAGCCATCAGACTGCTAAATAACCATCAGACTCCTAAATAGCCATGAGACTGCTAAATACCCATCATACTGCTAAATAGCCATCAGACTCCTAAATAGCCATCAGACTTTTAAATAGCCATCAGACTGCTAAATAGCCATCAGACTGCTAAATAGCCATCAGAATGCTAAATAGCCATCAGAATGCTAAATAACCATCAGACTGCTAAATAGCCATCAGACTGCTAAATAGCCATCAGACTGCTAAATAGCCGTGAGACAGCTAAATAGCCATCAGACTGCTAAATAGCCATCAGACTGTTAAATAGCCATCAGACTGCTAAATAGCAATCAGAATGTTAAATAGCCATCAGACTCCTAAATAACCGTGAGACAGCTAAATAGCCATCAGACTGCTAAATAGCAATCAGACTGCTAAATAGCCATCAGAACGCTAAATAGCCATCAGACTGCTAAATAGCCATCAGACTGCTAAATAGCCATCAGAACACTAAATAGCCATCAGACTGCTAATTAGCCATCAGAATGCTAAATAACCATCAGACTCCTAAATAGCCATGAGACAGCTAAATAGCCATGAGACAGCTAAATAGCCATCAGACAGCTAAATAGCCATCAGACTGCTAAATAGCCATCAGACTGCTAAATATCCATCAGACTGCTAAATAGCCATCAGACTGTTAAATAGCCATCAGTCTGTAAAATAGCCATCAGACTGCTAAATAGCCATCAGACTCCTAAATAGCCGTGAGATAGCTAAAAAAACATCAGACTGCTAAATAGCCATCAGACTCCTAAATAGCCATGAGACTGCTAAATAGCCATCAGACTGCTAAATAGCCATCAGAATGCTAAATATCCATCAGACTGCTAAATACCCATCAGACTGTTAAATAGCCATCAGTCTGTAAAAAAGCCATCAGACTGCTAAATAGCCATCAGACTGCTAAATAGCCATCAGACTGTTAAATAGCCATCAGACTGCTAAATAGCCATCAGTCTGCTAAATAGCCATCAGACTCCAAAATAGCCGTGAGACAGCTAAATAGCCATCAGACTGCTAAATACCCATCAGACTGCTAAATAGCCATCAGACTGCTAAATAGCCATCAGACTGCTAAATAGCCACCAGACTGCTAAATAACCATCAGACTCCTAAATAGCCATCAGACTGCTAAATAGCCATCAGACTGCTAAATAGCCATCAGACTGCTAAATAGCCATCAGACTGCTAAATAGCCATCAGACTGTTAAATAGCCATCAGACTGCTAAATAGCCATCAGACTGCTAAATAGCCATCAGAACGCTAAATAGCAATCAGACTGCTAAATAGCCATCAGACTCCTAAATAGCCATGAGCCTGCTAAATAGCCATCAGACTGCTAAATAGCCATCAGAATGCTAAATATCCATCAGACTGCTAAATACCCATCAGACTGTTAAATAGCCATCAGTCTGTAAAAAAGCCATCAGACTGCTAAATAGCCATCAGACTGCTAAATAGCCATCAGACTGTTAAATAGCCATCAGACTGCTAAATAGCCATCAGTCTGCTAAATAGCCATCAGACTCCAAAATAGCCGTGAGACAGCTAAATAGCCATCAGACTCCAAAATAGCCGTGAGACAGCTAAATAGCCATCAGACTGCTAAATACCCATCAGACTGCTAAATAGCCATCAGAACGCTAAATAGCAATCAGACTGCTAAATAGCCATCAGACTGCTAATTAGCCATCAGAATGCTAAATAACCATCAGACTCCTAAATAGCCATGAGACAGCTAAATAGCCATGAGACAGCTAAATAGCCATCAGACAGCTAAATAGCCATCAGACTGCTAAATAGCCATCAGACTGCTAAATATCCATCAGACTGCTAAATAGCCATCAGACTGCTAAATAGCCATCAGACTCCTAAATAGCCATGAGACTGCTAAATACCCATCATACTGCTAAATAGCCATCAGACTCCTAAATAGCCATCAGACTTTTAAATAGCCATCAGACTGCTAAATAGCCATCAGAATGCTAAATAGCCATCAGAATGCTAAATAACCATCATCAGACTGCTAAATACCCATCAGACTGCTAAAAAACCATCAGACTCCTAAATAGCCATGAGACAGCTAAATAGCCATCAGACAGCTAAATAGCCATCAGACTGCTAAATAGCCATCAGACTGCTAAATAGCCATCAGACTGCTAAATAGCCATCAGACTGTTAAATAGCCATCAGTCTGTAAAGTAGCCATCAGACTGCTAAATAGCCATCAGACTCCTAAATAGCCGTGAGATAGCTAAAAAAAACATCAGACTGCTAAATAGCCATCAGACTGCTAAATAGCCACGAGACAACTAAATAGCCATCAGACTGCTAAATAGCCATCAGAATGCTAAATAGCCATCAGAATGCTAAATAACCATCAGACTCCTAAATAGCCATCAGACTGCTAAATAGCCATCAGACTGCTAATTAGCCATCAGACTGCTAAATAGCCATCAGACTTTTAAATAGCCATCAGACTGCTAAATAGCCATCAGACTGCTAAAGAGCCATCAGAATGCTAAATAGCCATCAGAATGCTAAATAACCATCAGACTCCTAAATAGCCATCAGACTGTTAAATAGCCATCAGACTGCTAAATAGCCATCAGTCTGCTAAATAGCCATCAGACTCCAAAATAGCCGTGAGACAGCTAAATAGCCATCAGACTGCTAAATAGCCATCAGACTGCTAAATAGCCATCAGACTGCTAAATAGCCATCAGACTGCTAAATAGCCATCAGACATTTAAATAGCCATCAGACTGCTAAATAGCCATCAGACTGCTAAATAACCATCAGACTGCTAAATAGCCATCAGACTGCTAAAGAGCCATCAGACTCCTAAATAGCCGTGAGACAGCTAAATAGCCATCAGACTGCTAAATAGCCGTCAGACTGCTAAATAGCCATCAGACTGCTAAATAGCCATCAGACTGTTAAATAGCCATCAGACTGCTAAATAGCCATCAGACTGTTAAATAGCCATCAGACTGCTAAATAGCCATCAGACTGCTAAATAGCCATCAGACTTTTAAATAGCCATCAGACTGCTAAATAGCCATCAGACTGCTAAATAGCCATCAGACTGCTAAATAGCCATCAGAGTGCTAAATAGCCATCAGAATGTTAAATAGCCATCAGACTCCTAAATAACCGTGAGACAGCTAAATAGCCATCAGACTGTTAAATAGCAATCGGACTGCTAAATAGCCATCAGAACGCTAAATAGCCATCAGACTGCTAAATAGCCATCAGACTGCTAAATAGCCATCAGAATGCTAAATAACCATCAGACTCCTAAATAGCCATGAGACTGCTAAATAGCCATCGACTGCTAAATAGCCATCAGAATGCTAAAAAACCATCAGATTCATAAATAGCCATGAGACAGCTAAAATAGCCATCAGACAGCTAAATAGCCATCAGACTGCTAAATAGCCATCAGACTGCTAAATAGCCATCAGACTGCTAAATAGCCATCAGACTGTTAAATAGCCATCAGTCTGTAAAATAGCCATCAGACTGCTAAATAGCCATCAGACTCCTAAATAGCCGTGAGATAGCTAAAAAAAACATCAGACTGCTAAATAGCCACGAGACAACTAAATAGCCATCAGACTGCTAAATAGCAGTGAGACAGCTAAATAGCCATCAGACTCCTAAATAGCCATCAGACTGCTAAATAGCCATCAGACTGCTAAATAGCCATCAGACTGCTAAATAGCCATCAGACTTTTAAATAGCCATCAGACTGCTAAATAGCCATCAGACTGCTGAATAGCCATCAGAATGCTAAATAGCCATCAGAATGCTAAATAACCATCAGACTCCTAAATAGCCATCAGACTGTTAAATAGCCATCAGACTGCTAAATAGCCATCAGTCTGCTAAATAGCCATCAGACTCCAAAATAGCCGTGAGACAGCTAAATAGCCATCAGACTGCTAAATAGCCATCAGACTGCTAAATAGCCATCAGACTGCTAAATAGCCATCAGACTCCAAAATAGCCGTGAGACAGCTAAATAGCCATCAGACTGCTAAATAGCCATCAGACTGCTAAATAGCCATCAGACTGCTAAATAGCCATCAGACTGCTAAATAGCCATCAGACTGTTAAATAGCCATCAGACTGCTAAATAGCCATCAGACTGCTAAATAACCATCAGACTGCTAAATAGCCATCAGACTGCTAAAGAGCCATCAGACTCCTAAATAGCTGTGAGACAGCTAAATAGCCATCAGACTGCTAAATAGCCATCAGACTGCTAAATAGCCATCAGACTGCTAAATAGCCATCAGACTGTTAAATAGCCATCAGACTGCTAAATAGCCATCAGACTGTTAAATAGCCATCAGACTGCTAAATAGCCATCAGACTGCTAAAGAGCCATCAGACTCCTAAATAGCCGTGAGACAGCTAAATAGCCATCAGACTTCTAAATAGCCATCAGACTGCTAAATAGCCATCAGAGTGCTAAATAGCCATCAGAATGTTAAATAGCCATCAGACTCCTAAATAACCGTGAGACAGCTAAATAGCCATCAGACTGTTAAATAGCAATCGGACTGCTAAATAGCCATCAGAACGCTAAATAGCCATCAGACTGCTAAATAGCCATCAGACTGCTAAATAGCCATCAGAATGCTAAATAACCATCAGACTCCTAAATAGCCATGAGACTGCTAAATAGCCATCAGACTGCTAAATAGCCATCAGAATGCTAAAAAACCATCAGACTCATAAATAGCCATGAGACAGCTAAATAGCCATCAGACAGCTAAATAGCCATCAGACTGCTAAATAGCCATCAGACTGCTAAAGAGCCATCAGACTCCTAAATAGCCGTGAGACAGCTAAATAGCCATCAGACTGCTAAATAGCCATCAGACTGCTAAATAGCCATCAGACTGCTAAATAGCCATCAGACTGTTAAATAGCCATCAGACTGCTAAATAGCCATCAGACTGTTAAATAGCCATCAGACTGCTAAATAGCCATCAGACTGCTAAATAGCCATCAGACTTTTAAATAGCCATCAGACTGCTAAATAGCCATCAGACTGCTAAATAGCCATCAGACTGCTAAATAGCCATCAGAGTGCTAAATAGCCATCAGAATGTTAAATAGCCATCAGACTCCTAAATAACCGTGAGACAGCTAAATAGCCATCAGACTGTTAAATAGCAATCGGACTGCTAAATAGCCATCAGAACGCTAAATAGCCATCAGACTGCTAAATAGCCATCAGACTGCTAAATAGCCATCAGAATGCTAAATAACCATCAGACTCCTAAATAGCCATGAGACTGCTAAATAGCCATCGACTGCTAAATAGCCATCAGAATGCTAAAAAACCATCAGACTCATAAATAGCCATGAGACAGCTAAATAGCCATCAGACAGCTAAATAGCCATCAGACTGCTAAATAGCCATCAGACTGCTAAATAGCCATCAGACTGCTAAATAGCCATCAGACTGTTAAATAGCCATCAGTCTGTAAAATAGCCATCAGACTGCTAAATAGCCATCAGACTCCTAAATAGCCGTGAGATAGCTAAAAAAAACATCAGACTGCTAAATAGCCACGAGACAACTAAATAGCCATCAGACTGCTAAATAGCAGTGAGACAGCTAAATAGCCATCAGACTCCTAAATAGCCATCAGACTGCTAAATAGCCATCAGACTGCTAAATAGCCATCAGACTGCTAAATAGCCATCAGACTTTTAAATAGCCATCAGACTGCTAAATAGCCATCAGACTGCTAAATAGCCATCAGAATGCTAAATAGCCATCAGAATGCTAAATAACCATCAGACTCCTAAATAGCCATCAGACTGTTAAATAGCCATCAGACTGCTAAATAGCCATCAGTCTGCTAAATAGCCATCAGACTCCAAAATAGCCGTGAGACAGCTAAATAGCCATCAGACTGCTAAATAGCCATCAGACTGCTAAATAGCCATCAGACTGCTAAATAGCCATCAGACTCCAAAATAGCCGTGAGACAGCTAAATAGCCATCAGACTGCTAAATAGCCATCAGACTGCTAAATAGCCATCAGACTGCTAAATAGCCATCAGACTGCTAAATAGCCATCAGACTGTTAAATAGCCATCAGACTGCTAAATAGCCATCAGACTGCTAAATAACCATCAGACTGCTAAATAGCCATCAGACTGCTAAAGAGCCATCAGACTCCTAAATAGCCGTGAGACAGCTAAATAGCCATCAGACTGCTAAATAGCCATCAGACTGCTAAATAGCCATCAGACTGCTAAATAGCCATCAGACTGTTAAATAGCCATCAGACTGCTAAATAGCCATCAGACTGTTAAATAGCCATCAGACTGCTAAATAGCCATCAGACTGCTAAAGAGCCATCAGACTCCTAAATAGCCGTGAGACAGCTAAATAGCCATCAGAGTGCTAAATAGCCATCAGAATGTTAAATAGCCATCAGACTCCTAAATAACCGTGAGACAGCTAAATAGCCATCAGACTGTTAAATAGCAATCGGACTGCTAAATAGCCATCAGAACGCTAAATAGCCATCAGACTGCTAAATAGCCATCAGACTGCTAAATAGCCATCAGAATGCTAAATAACCATCAGACTCCTAAATAGCCATGAGACTGCTAAATAGCCATCAGACTGCTAAATAGCCATCAGAATGCTAAAAAACCATCAGACTCATAAATAGCCATGAGACAGCTAAATAGCCATCAGACAGCTAAATAGCCATCAGACTGCTAAATAGCCATCAGACTGCTAAATAGCCATCAGACTGCTAAATAGCCATCAGACTGTTAAATAGCCATCAGTCTGTAAAATAGCCATCAGACTGCTAAATAGCCATCAGACTCCTGAATAGCCGTGAGATAGCTAAAAAAAACATCAGACTGCTAAATAGCCATCAGACTGCTAAAAAGCCACGAGACAACTAAATAGCCATCAGACTGCTAAATAGCCATCAGAATGCTAAATAGCCATCAGAATGCTAAATAGCCATCAGAATGCTAAATAACCATCAGACTCCTAAATAGCCATCAGACTGCTAAATAGCCATCAGACTCCTAAATAGCCGTGAGATAGCTAAAAAAAACATCAGACTGCTAAATAGCCACGAGACAACTAAATAGCCATCAGACTGCTAAATAGCAGTGAGACAGCTAAATAGCCATCAGACTCCTAAATAGCCATCAGACTGCTAAATAGCCATCAGACTGCTAAATAGCCATCAGACTGCTAAATAGCCATCAGACTTTTAAATAGCCATCAGACTGCTAAATAGCCATCAGACTGCTAAATAGCCATCAGAATGCTAAATAGCCATCAGAATGCTAAATAACCATCAGACTCCTAAATAGCCATCAGACTGTTAAATAGCCATCAGACTGCTAAATAGCCATCAGTCTGCTAAATAGCCATCAGACTCCAAAATAGCCGTGAGACAGCTAAATAGCCATCAGACTGCTAAATAGCCATCAGACTGCTAAATAGCCATCAGACTGCTAAATAGCCATCAGACTCCAAAATAGCCGTGAGACAGCTAAATAGCCATCAGACTGCTAAATAGCCATCAGACTGCTAAATAGCCATCAGACTGCTAAATAGCCATCAGACTGCTAAATAGCCATCAGACTGTTAAATAGCCATCAGACTGCTAAATAGCCATCAGACTGCTAAATAACCATCAGACTGCTAAATAGCCATCAGACTGCTAAAGAGCCATCAGACTCCTAAATAGCCGTGAGACAGCTAAATAGCCATCAGACTGCTAAATAGCCATCAGACTGCTAAATAGCCATCAGACTGCTAAATAGCCATCAGACTGTTAAATAGCCATCAGACTGCTAAATAGCCATCAGACTGTTAAATAGCCATCAGACTGCTAAATAGCCATCAGACTGCTAAAGAGCCATCAGACTCCTAAATAGCCGTGAGACAGCTAAATAGCCATCAGAGTGCTAAATAGCCATCAGAATGTTAAATAGCCATCAGACTCCTAAATAACCGTGAGACAGCTAAATAGCCATCAGACTGTTAAATAGCAATCGGACTGCTAAATAGCCATCAGAACGCTAAATAGCCATCAGACTGCTAAATAGCCATCAGACTGCTAAATAGCCATCAGAATGCTAAATAACCATCAGACTCCTAAATAGCCATGAGACTGCTAAATAGCCATCAGACTGCTAAATAGCCATCAGAATGCTAAAAAACCATCAGACTCATAAATAGCCATGAGACAGCTAAATAGCCATCAGACAGCTAAATAGCCATCAGACTGCTAAATAGCCATCAGACTGCTAAATAGCCATCAGACTGCTAAATAGCCATCAGACTGTTAAATAGCCATCAGTCTGTAAAATAGCCATCAGACTGCTAAATAGCCATCAGACTCCTGAATAGCCGTGAGATAGCTAAAAAAAACATCAGACTGCTAAATAGCCATCAGACTGCTAAAAAGCCACGAGACAACTAAATAGCCATCAGACTGCTAAATAGCCATCAGAATGCTAAATAGCCATCAGAATGCTAAATAGCCATCAGAATGCTAAATAACCATCAGACTCCTAAATAGCCATCAGACTGCTAAATAGCCATCAGACTGCTAAATAGCCATCAGACTTTTAAATAGCCATCAAACTGCTAAATAGCCATCAGACTGCTAAATAGCCATCAGAATGCTAAATAGCTATCAGAATGCTAAATAACCATCAGACTCCTAAATAGCCATCAGACTGCTAAATAGCCATCAGACTGTTAAATAGCCATCAGACTGCTAAATAGCCATCAGTCTGCTAAATAGCCATCAGACTCCAAAATAGCCGTGAGACAGCTAAATAGCCATCAGACTGCTAAATAGCCATCAGACTGCTAAATAGCCATCAGACTGCTAAATAGCCATCAGACTCCTAAATAGCCGTGAGACAGCTAAATAGCCATCAGACTGCTAAATAGCCATCAGACTGCTAAATAGCCATCAGAGTGCTAAATAGCCATCAGAATGTTAAATAGCCATCAGACTCCTAAATAACCGTGAGACAGCTAAATAGCCATCAGACTGTTAAATAGCAATCGGACTGCTAAATAGCCATCAGAACGCTAAATAGCCATCAGACTGCTAAATAGCCATCAGACTGCTAAATAGCCATCAGAATGCTAAATAACCATCAGACTCCTAAATAGCCATGAGACTGCTAAATAGCCATCAGACTGCTAAATAGCCATCAGAATGCTAAAAAACCATCAGACTCATAAATAGCCATGAGACAGCTAAATAGCCATCAGACAGCTAAATAGCCATCAGACTGCTAAATAGCCATCAGACTGCTAAATAGCCATCAGACTGCTAAATAGCCATCAGTCTGTTAAATAGCCATCAGTCTGTAAAATAGCCATCAGACTGCTAAATAGCCATCAGACTCCTAAATAGCCGTGAGATAGCTAAAAAAAACATCAGACTGCTAAATAGCCATCAGACTGCTAAATAGCCACGAGACAACTAAATAGCCATCAGACTGCTAAATAGCCGCGAGACAACTAAATAGCCATCAGACTGCTAAATAGCCATCAGACTGCTAAATAGCAGTGAGACAGCTAAATAGCCATCAGAATGCTAAATAACCATCAGACTCCTAAATAGCCATCAGACTGCTAAATAGCCATCAGACTGTTAAATAGCCATCAGACTGCTAAATAGCCATCAGTCTGCTAAATAGCCATCAGACTCCAAAATAGCCGTGAGACAGCTAAATAGCCATCAGAATGCTAAATAGCCATCAGAATGCTAAATAACCATCAGATTCCTAAATAGCCATCAGACTGCTAAATAGCCATCAGACTGTTAAATAGCCATCAGACTGCTAAATAGCCATCAGTCTGCTAAATAGCCATCAGACTCCAAAATAGCCGTGAGACAGCTAAATAGCCATCAGACTGCTAAATAGCCATCAGACTGCTAAATAGCCATCAGACTGCTAAATAGCCATCAGACTGCTAAATAGCCATCAGACTGTTAAATAGCCATCAGTCTGTAAAATAGCCATCAGACTGCTAAATAGCCATCAGACTCCTAAATAGCCGTGAGATAGCTAAAAAAACATCAGACTGCTAAATAGCCATCAGACTCCTAAATAGCCACGAGACAGCTAAATAGCCATCACACTGCTAAATAGCCATCAGACTGCTAAATAGCAGTGAGACAGCTAAATAGCCATCAGACTGCTAAATAACCATCAGACTCCTAAATAGCCACGAGACAGCTAAATAGCCATCAGACTGCTAAATAGCCATCAGAATGCTAAATAACCATCAGACTCCTAAATAGCCATGAGACTGCTAAATAGCCATCAGACTGCTAAATAGCCATCAGAATGCTAAAAAAACATCAGACTCCTAAATAGCCATGAGACAGCTAAATAGCCATCAGACAGCTAAATAGCCATCAGACTGCTAAATAGCCATCAGACTGCTAAATAGACATGAGACAGCTAAATAACCATCAGACTCCTAAATAGCCATCAGACTGCTAAATAGCCATCAGAATGCTAAATAGCCATCAGAATGCTAAATAACCATCAGACTCCTAAATAGCCATCAGACTGCTAAATAGCCATCAGACTGCTAAATAGCCATCAGACTTTTAAATAGCCATCAGACTGCTAAATAGCCATCAGACTGCTAAATAGCCGTGAGACAGCTAAATAGCCATCAGACTGCTAAATAGCCATCAGACTGCTAAATAGCCATCAGACTGCTAAATAGCCATCAGACTTTTAAATAGCCATCAGACTGCTAAATAGCCATCAGACTGCTAAATAGCCATCAGAATGCTAAATAGCCATCAGAATGCTAAATAACCATCAGACTCCTAAATAGCCATCAGACTGTTAAATAGCCATCAGACTGCTAAATAGCCATCAGTCTGCTAAATAGCCATCAGACTCCAAAATAGCCGTGAGACAGCTAAATAGCCATCAGACTGCTAAATAGCCATCAGACTGCTAAATAGCCATCAGACTGCTAAATAGCCATCAGACTCCAAAATAGCCGTGAGACAGCTAAATAGCCATCAGACTGCTAAATAGCCATCAGACTGCTAAATAGCCATCAGACTGCTAAATAGCCATCAGACTGGTAAATAGCCATCAGACTGTTAAATAGCCATCAGACTGCTAAATAGCCATCAGACTGCTAAATAACCATCAGACTGCTAAATAGCCATCAGACTGCTAAAGAGCCATCAGACTCCTAAATAGCCGTGAGACAGCTAAATAGCCATCAGACTGCTAAATAGCCATCAGACTGCTAAATAGCCATCAGACTGCTAAATAGCCATCAGACTGTTAAATAGCCATCAGACTGCTAAATAGCCATCAGACTGTTAAATAGCCATCAGACTGCTAAATAGCCATCAGACTGCTAAAGAGCCATCAGACTCCTAAATAGCCGTGAGACAGCTAAATAGCCATCAGAGTGCTAAATAGCCATCAGAATGTTAAATAGCCATCAGACTCCTAAATAACCGTGAGACAGCTAAATAGCCATCAGACTGTTAAATAGCAATCGGACTGCTAAATAGCCATCAGAACGCTAAATAGCCATCAGACTGCTAAATAGCCATCAGACTGCTAAATAGCCATCAGAATGCTAAATAACCATCAGACTCCTAAATAGCCATGAGACTGCTAAATAGCCATCAGACTGCTAAATAGCCATCAGAATGCTAAAAAACCATCAGACTCATAAATAGCCATGAGACAGCTAAATAGCCATCAGACAGCTAAATAGCCATCAGACTGCTAAAAAGCCACGAGACAACTAAATAGCCATCAGACTGCTAAATAGCCATCAGAATGCTAAATAGCCATCAGAATGCTAAATAGCCATCAGAATGCTAAATAACCATCAGACTCCTAAATAGCCATCAGACTGCTAAATAGCCATCAGACTGCTAAATAGCCATCAGACTTTTAAATAGCCATCAAACTGCTAAATAGCCATCAGACTGCTAAATAGCCATCAGAATGCTAAATAGCTATCAGAATGCTAAATAACCATCAGACTCCTAAATAGCCATCAGACTGCTAAATAGCCATCAGACTGTTAAATAGCCATCAGACTGCTAAATAGCCATCAGTCTGCTAAATAGCCATCAGACTCCAAAATAGCCGTGAGACAGCTAAATAGCCATCAGACTGCTAAATAGCCATCAGACTGCTAAATAGCCATCAGACTGCTAAATAGCCATCAGACTCCTAAATAGCCGTGAGACAGCTAAATAGCCATCAGACTGCTAAATAGCCATCAGACTGCTAAATAGCCATCAGAGTGCTAAATAGCCATCAGAATGTTAAATAGCCATCAGACTCCTAAATAACCGTGAGACAGCTAAATAGCCATCAGACTGTTAAATAGCAATCGGACTGCTAAATAGCCATCAGAACGCTAAATAGCCATCAGACTGCTAAATAGCCATCAGACTGCTAAATAGCCATCAGAATGCTAAATAACCATCAGACTCCTAAATAGCCATGAGACTGTTAAATAGCCATCAGACTGCTAAATAGCCATCAGTCTGCTAAATAGCCATCAGACTCCAAAATAGCCGTGAGACAGCTAAATAGCCATCAGACTGCTAAATAGCCATCAGACTGCTAAATAGCCATCAGACTGCTAAATAGCCATCAGACTGCTAAATAGCCATCAGACTGTTAAATAGCCATCAGTCTGTAAAATAGCCATCAGACTGCTAAATAGCCATCAGACTCCTAAATAGCCGTGAGATAGCTAAAAAAACATCAGACTGCTAAATAGCCATCAGACTCCTAAATAGCCACGAGACAGCTAAATAGCCATCACACTGCTAAATAGCCATCAGACTGCTAAATAGCAGTGAGACTGCTAAATAGCCATCAGAATGCTAAATAACCATCAGACTCCTAAATAGCCATGAGACTGCTAAATAGCCATCAGACTGCTAAATAGCCATCAGAATGCTAAAAAAACATCAGACTCCTAAATAGCCATGAGACAGCTAAATAGCCATCAGACAGCTAAATAGCCATCAGACTGCTAAATAGCCATCAGACTGCTAAATAGACATGAGACAGCTAAATAACCATCAGACTCCTAAATAGCCATCAGACTGCTAAATAGCCATCAGAATGCTAAATAGCCATCAGAATGCTAAATAACCATCAGACTCCTAAATAGCCATCAGACTGCTAAATAGCCATCAGACTGCTAAATAGCCATCAGACTTTTAAATAGCCATCAGACTGCTAAATAGCCATCAGACTGCTAAATAGCCGTGAGACAGCTAAATAGCCATCAGACTGCTAAATAGCCATCAGACTGCTAAATAGCCATCAGACTGTTAAATAGCCATCAGACTGCTAAATAGCCATCAGAATGTTAAATAACCATCAGACTCCTAAATAACCGTGAGACAGCTAAATAGCCATCAGACTGCTAAATAGCAATCAGACTGCTAAATAGCCATCAGAACGCTAAATAGCCATCAGACTGCTAAATAGCCATCAGACTGCTAAATAGCCATCAGACTGCTAAATAGCCATCAGAATGCTAAATAACCATCAGACTCCTAAATAGCCATGAGACTGCTAAATATCCATCAGACTGCTAAATAGCCATCAGAATGCTAAATATCCATCAGACTGCTAAATACCCATCAGACTGTTAAATAGCCATCAGTCTGTAAAAAAGCCATCAGTCTGTAAAATAGCCATCAGACTGCTAAATAGCCATCAGACTCCTAAATAGCCGTGAGATAGCTAAAAAAACATCAGACTGCTAAATAGCCATCAGACTCCTAAATAGCCACGAGACAGCTAAATAGCCATCAGAATGCTAAATAGCAGTGAGACAGCTAAATAGCCATCAGACTGCTAAATAGCCATCAGACTGCTAAATAGCCATGAGACAGCTAAATAACCATCAGACTCCTAAATAGCCATCAGACTGCTAAATAGCCATCAGAATGCTAAATAGCCATCAGAATGCTAAATAACTATCAGACTCCTAAATAGCCATCAGACTGCTAAATAGCCATCAGACTGCTAAATAGCCATCAGACTGCTAAATAGCCATCAGACTTCTAAATAGCCATCAGACTTTTAAATAGCCATCAGACTGCTAAATAGCCGTGAGACAGCTAAATAGCCATCAGACTGCTAAATAGCCATCAGACTGCTAAATAGCCATCAGACTGTTAAATAGCCATCAGACTGCTAAATAGCCATCAGAATGTTAAATAACCATCAGACTCCTAAATAACCGTGAGACAGCTAAATAGCCATCAGACTGCTAAATAGCAATCAGACTGCTAAATAGCCATCAGAACGCTAAATAGCCATCAGACTGCTAAATAGCCATCAGACTGCTAAATAGCCATCAGACTGCTAAATAGCCATCAGAATGCTAAATAACCATCAGACTCCTAAATAGCCATGAGACTGCTAAATAGCCATCAGACTGCTAAATAGCCATCAGAATGCTAAATATCCATCAGACTGCTAAATACCCATCAGACTGTTAAATAGCCATCAGTCTGTAAAAAAGCCATCAGACTGCTAAATAGCCATCAGACTCCTAAATAGCTGTGAGACAGCTAAAAAAACATCAGACTGCTAAATAGCCATCAGACTGCTAAATTGCCATGAGACAACTAAATAGCCATCAGACTGCTAAATAGCCATCAGACTGCTAAATAGCAGTGAGACAGCTAAATAGCCACCAGACTGCTAAATAACCATCAGACTCCTAAATAGCCATCAGACTGCTAAATAGCAGTGAGACAGCTAAATAGCCATCAGACTGCTAAATAACCATCAGACTCCTAAATAGCCATGAGACTGCTAAATACCCATCAGACTGCTAAATAGCCACCAGACTGCTAAATAGCCATCAGACTTTTAAATAGCCATCAGACTCCTAAATAACCGTGAGACAGCTAAATAGCCATCAGACTGCTAAATAGCAATCAGACTGCTAAATAGCCATCAGAACGCTAAATAGCCATCAGACTGCTAAATAGCCATCAGAATGCTAAATAACCATCAGACTCCTAAATAGCCATGAGACTGCTAAATATCCATCAGACTGCTAAATAGCCATCAGAATGCTAAATATCCATCAGACTGCTAAATACCCATCAGACTGTTAAATAGCCATCAGTCTGTAAAAAAGCCATCAGTCTGTAAAATAGCCATCAGACTGCTAAATAGCCATCAGACTCCTAAATAGCCGTGAGATAGCTAAAAAAACATCAGACTGCTAAATAGCCATCAGACTCCTAAATAGCCACGAGACAGCTAAATAGCCATCAGAATGCTAAATAGCAGTGAGACAGCTAAATAGCCATCAGACTGCTAAATAGCCATCAGACTGCTAAATAGCCATGAGACAGATAAATAACCATCAGACTCCTAAATAGCCATCAGACTGCTAAATAGCCATCAGAATGCTAAATAGCCATCAGAATGCTAAATAACTATCAGACTCCTAAATAGCCATCAGACTGCTAAATAGCCATCAGACTGCTAAATAGCCATCAGACTGCTAAATAGCCATCAGACTTCTAAATAGCCATCAGACTTTTAAATAGCCATCAGACTGCTAAATAGCCGTGAGACAGCTAAATAGCCATCAGACTGCTAAATAGCCATCAGACTGCTAAATAGCCATCAGACTGTTAAATAGCCATCAGACTGCTAAATAGCCATCAGAATGTTAAATAACCATCAGACTCCTAAATAGCTGTGAGACAGCTAAAAAAACATCAGACTGCTAAATAGCCATCAGACTGCTAAATTGCCATGAGACAACTAAATAGCCATCAGACTGCTAAATAGCCATCAGACTGCTAAATAGCAGTGAGACAGCTAAATAGCCACCAGACTGCTAAATAACCATCAGACTCCTAAATAGCCATCAGACTGCTAAATAGCAGTGAGACAGCTAAATAGCCATCAGACTGCTAAATAACCATCAGACTCCTAAATAGCCATGAGACTGCTAAATACCCATCAGACTGCTAAATAGCCACCAGACTGCTAAATAGCCATCAGACTTTTAAATAGCCATCAGACTGCTAAATAGCCATCAGACTGCTAAATAGCCATCAGAATGCTAAATAGCCATCAGAATGCTAAATAACCATCAGACTCCTAAATAGCCATCAGACTGCTAAATAGCCGTGAGACAGCTAAATAGCCATCAGACTGCTAAATAGCCGTGAGACAGCTAAATAGCCATCAGACTGCTAAATAGCCATCAGAATGTTAAATAGCCATCAGACTCCTAAATAACCGTGAGACAGCTAAATAGCCATCAGACTGCTAAATAGCAATCAGACTGCTAAATAGCCATCAGAACGCTAAATAGCAATCAGAATGCTAAATATCCATCAGACTGCTAAATACCCATCAGACTGTTAAATAGCCATCAGTCTGTAAAAAAGCCATCAGACTGCTAAATAGCCATCAGACTCCTAAATAGCCGTGAGACAGCTAAATAGCCATCAGACTGCTAAATAGCCATCAGACTGTTAAATAGCCATCAGACTGCTAAATAGCCATCAGAATGTTAAATAGCCATCAGACTCCTAAATAACCGTGAGACAGCTAAATAGCCATCAGACTGCTAAATAGCAATCAGACTGCTAAATAGCCATCAGAACGCTAAATAGCAATCAGACTGCTAAATAGCCATCAGACTGCTAAATAGCCATCAGAACGCTAAATAGCAATCAGACTGCTAAATAGCCATCAGACTGCTAAATAGCCATCAGAATGCTAAATAACCATCAGACTCCTAAATAGCCATGAGACAGCTAAATAGCCATGAGACAGCTAAATAGCCATCAGACAGCTAAATAGCCATCAGACTGCTAAATAGCCATCAGACTGCTAAATAGCCATCAGACTGTTAAATAGCCATCAGTCTGTAAAATAGCCATCAGACTGCTAAATAGCCATCAGACTCCTAAATAGCCGTGAGATAGCTAAAAAAACATCAGACTGCTAAATAGCCATCAGACTCCTAAATAGCCACGAGACAGCTAAATAGCCATCAGACTGCTAAATAGCCATCAGACTGCTAAATAGCAGTGAGACAGCTAAATAGCCATCAGACTGCTAAATAACCATCAGACTCCTAAATAGCCACGAGACTGCTAAATAGCCATCAGAACGCTAAATAGCAATCAGACTGCTAAATAGCCATCAGACTGCTAAATAGCCATCAGACTGCTAAATAGCCATCAGACAGCTAAATAGCCATCAGACTGCTAATTAGCCATCAGACTGCTAAATAGCCATCAGACTGCTAAATATCCATCAGACTGCTAAATAGCCATCAGACAATTAAATAGCCATCAGTCTGTAAAATAGCCATCAGACTGCTAAATAGCCATCAGACTCCTAAATAGCCGTGAGATAGCTAAAAAAACATCAGACTGCTAAATAGCCATCAGACTCCTAAATAGCCACGAGACAGCTAAATAGCCATCAGACTGCTAAATAGCCATCAGACTGCTAAATAGCAGTGAGACAGCTAAATAGCCATCAGACTGCTAAATAACCATCAGACTCCTAAATAGCCACGAGACAGCTAAATAGCCATCAGACTGCTAAATAGCCATCAGACTGCTAAATAGCCATCAGAGTGCTAAATAGCCATCAGAATGTTAAATAGCCATCAGACTCCTAAATAACCGTGAGACAGCTAAATAGCCATCAGACTGTTAAATAGCAATCGGACTGCTAAATAGCCATCAGAACGCTAAATAGCCATCAGACTGCTAAATAGCCATCAGACTGCTAAATAGCCATCAGAATGCTAAATAACCATCAGACTCCTAAATAGCCATGAGACTGCTAAATAGCCATCAGACTGCTAAATAGCCATCAGAATGCTAAAAAACCATCAGACTCATAAATAGCCATGAGACAGCTAAATAGCCATCAGACAGCTAAATAGCCATCAGACTGCTAAATAGCCATCAGACTCCTAAATAGCCGTGAGACAGCTAAATAGCCATCAGACTGCTAAATAGCCATCAGACTGCTAAATAGCCATCAGACTGCTAAATAGCCATCAGACTGTTAAATAGCCATCAGACTGCTAAATAGCCATCAGACTGTTAAATAGCCATCAGACTGCTAAATAGCCATCAGACTGCTAAAGAGCCATCAGACTCCTAAATAGCCGTGAGACAGCTAAATAGCCATCAGACTTCTAAATAGCCATCAGACTGCTAAATAGCCATCAGAGTGCTAAATAGCCATCAGAATGTTAAATAGCCATCAGACTCCTAAATAACCGTGAGACAGCTAAATAGCCATCAGACTGTTAAATAGCAATCGGACTGCTAAATAGCCATCAGAACGCTAAATAGCCATCAGACTGCTAAATAGCCATCAGACTGCTAAATAGCCATCAGAATGCTAAATAACCATCAGACTCCTAAATAGCCATGAGACTGCTAAATAGCCATCAGACTGCTAAATAGCCATCAGAATGCTAAAAAACCATCAGACTCATAAATAGCCATGAGACAGCTAAATAGCCATCAGACAGCTAAATAGCCATCAGACTGCTAAATAGCCATCAGACTGCTAAATAGCCATCAGACTGCTAAATAGCCATCAGACTGTTAAATAGCCATCAGTCTGTAAAATAGCCATCAGACTGCTAAATAGCCATCAGACTCCTGAATAGCCGTGAGATAGCTAAAAAAAACATCAGACTGCTAAATAGCCATCAGACTGCTAAAAAGCCACGAGACAACTAAATAGCCATCAGACTGCTAAATAGCCATCAGAATGCTAAATAGCCATCAGAATGCTAAATAGCCATCAGAATGCTAAATAACCATCAGACTCCTAAATAGCCATCAGACTGCTAAATAGCCATCAGACTGCTAAATAGCCATCAGACTTTTAAATAGCCATCAAACTGCTAAATAGCCATCAGACTGCTAAATAGCCATCAGAATGCTAAATAGCTATCAGAATGCTAAATAACCATCAGACTCCTAAATAGCCATCAGACTGCTAAATAGCCATCAGACTGTTAAATAGCCATCAGACTGCTAAATAGCCATCAGTCTGCTAAATAGCCATCAGACTCCAAAATAGCCGTGAGACAGCTAAATAGCCATCAGACTGCTAAATAGCCATCAGACTGCTAAATAGCCATCAGACTGCTAAATAGCCATCAGACTGCTAAATAGCCATCAGACTGTTAAATAGCCATCAGACTGCTAAATAGCCATCAGACTGCTAAAGAGCCATCAGACTCCTAAATAGCCGTGAGACAGCTAAATAGCCATCAGACTGCTAAATAGCCATCAGACTGCTAAATAGCCATCAGAGTGCTAAATAGCCATCAGAATGTTAAATAGCCATCAGACTCCTAAATAACCGTGAGACAGCTAAATAGCCATCAGACTGTTAAATAGCAATCGGACTGCTAAATAGCCATCAGAACGCTAAATAGCCATCAGACTGCTAAATAGCCATCAGACTGCTAAATAGCCATCAGAATGCTAAATAACCATCAGACTCCTAAATAGCCATGAGACTGCTAAATAGCCATCAGACTGCTAAATAGCCATCAGAATGCTAAAAAACCATCAGACTCATAAATAGCCATGAGACAGCTAAATAGCCATCAGACAGCTAAATAGCCATCAGACTGCTAAATAGCCATCAGACTGCTAAATAGCCATCAGACTGCTAAATAGCCATCAGTCTGTTAAATAGCCATCAGTCTGTAAAATAGCCATCAGACTGCTAAATAGCCATCAGACTCCTAAATAGCCGTGAGATAGCTAAAAAAAACATCAGACTGCTAAATAGCCATCAGACTGCTAAATAGCCACGAGACAACTAAATAGCCATCAGACTGCTAAATAGCCGCGAGACAACTAAATAGCCATCAGACTGCTAAATAGCCATCAGACTGCTAAATAGCAGTGAGACAGCTAAATAGCCATCAGAATGCTAAATAACCATCAGACTCCTAAATAGCCATCAGACTGCTAAATAGCCATCAGACTGCTAAATAGCCATCAGACTGCTAAATAGCCATCAGACTTTTAAATAGCCATCAGACTGCTAAATAGCCATCAGACTGCTAAATAGCCATCAGAATGCTAAATAGCCATCAGAATGCTAAATAACCATCAGATTCCTAAATAGCCATCAGACTGCTAAATAGCCATCAGACTGTTAAATAGCCATCAGACTGCTAAATAGCCATCAGTCTGCTAAATAGCCATCAGACTCCAAAATAGCCGTGAGACAGCTAAATAGCCGTGAGACAGCTAAATAGCCATCAGACTGCTAAATAGCCATCAGACTGCTAAATAGCCATCAGACTGCTAAATAGCCATCAGACTGCTAAATAGCCATCAGACTGTTAAATAGCCATCAGTCTGTAAAATAGCCATCAGACTGCTAAATAGCCATCAGACTCCTAAATAGCCGTGAGATAGCTAAAAAAACATCAGACTGCTAAATAGCCATCAGACTCCTAAATAGCCACGAGACAGCTAAATAGCCATCACACTGCTAAATAGCCATCAGACTGCTAAATAGCAGTGAGACAGCTAAATAGCCATCAGACTGCTAAATAACCATCAGACTCCTAAATAGCCACGAGACAGCTAAATAGCCATCAGACTGCTAAATAGCCATCAGACTCCTGAATAGCCGTGAGATAGCTAAAAAAAACATCAGACTGCTAAATAGCCATCAGACTGCTAAAAAGCCACGAGACAACTAAATAGCCATCAGACTGCTAAATAGCCATCAGAATGCTAAATAGCCATCAGAATGCTAAATAGCCATCAGAATGCTAAATAACCATCAGACTCCTAAATAGCCATCAGACTGCTAAATAGCCATCAGACTGCTAAATAGCCATCAGACTTTTAAATAGCCATCAAACTGCTAAATAGCCATCAGACTGCTAAATAGCCATCAGAATGCTAAATAGCTATCAGAATGCTAAATAACCATCAGACTCCTAAATAGCCATCAGACTGCTAAATAGCCATCAGACTGTTAAATAGCCATCAGACTGCTAAATAGCCATCAGACTCCTAAATAGCCGTGAGATAGCTAAAAAAAACATCGGACTGCTAAATAGCCATCAGACTGCTAAATAGCCACGAGACAACTAAATAGCCATCAGACTGCTAAATAGCCGCGAGACAACTAAATAGCCATCAGACTGCTAAATAGCCATCAGACTGCTAAATAGCAGTGAGACAGCTAAATAGCCATCAGAATGCTAAATAACCATCAGACTCCTAAATAGCCATCAGACTGCTAAATAGCCATCAGACTGCTAAATAGCCATCAGACTGCTAAATAGCCATCAGACTTTTAAATAGCCATCAGACTGCTAAATAGCCATCAGACTGCTAAATAGCCATCAGAATGCTAAATAGCCATCAGAATGCTAAATAACCATCAGATTCCTAAATAGCCATCAGACTGCTAAATAGCCATCAGACTGTTAAATAGCCATCAGACTGCTAAATAGCCATCAGTCTGCTAAATAGCCATCAGACTCCAAAATAGCCGTGAGACAGCTAAATAGCCATCAGACTGCTAAATAGCCATCAGACTGCTAAATAGCCATCAGACTGCTAAATAGCCATCAGACTGCTAAATAGCCATCAGACTGTTAAATAGCCATCAGTCTGTAAAATAGCCATCAGACTGCTAAATAGCCATCAGACTCCTAAATAGCCGTGAGATAGCTAAAAAAACATCAGACTGCTAAATAGCCATCAGACTCCTAAATAGCCACGAGACAGCTAAATAGCCATCACACTGCTAAATAGCCATCAGACTGCTAAATAGCAGTGAGACAGCTAAATAGCCATCAGACTGCTAAATAACCATCAGACTCCTAAATAGCCACGAGACAGCTAAATAGCCATCAGACTGCTAAATAGCCATCAGACTCCTGAATAGCCGTGAGATAGCTAAAAAAAACATCAGACTGCTAAATAGCCATCAGACTGCTAAAAAGCCACGAGACAACTAAATAGCCATCAGACTGCTAAATAGCCATCAGAATGCTAAATAGCCATCAGAATGCTAAATAGCCATCAGAATGCTAAATAACCATCAGACTTTTAAATAGCCATCAAACTGCTAAATAGCCATCAGACTGCTAAATAGCCATCAGAATGCTAAATAGCTATCAGAATGCTAAATAACCATCAGACTCCTAAATAGCCATCAGACTGCTAAATAGCCATCAGACTGTTAAATAGCCATCAGACTGCTAAATAGCCATCAGTCTGCTAAATAGCCATCAGACTCCAAAATAGCCGTGAGACAGCTAAATAGCCATCAGACTGCTAAATAGCCATCAGACTGCTAAATAGCCATCAGACTGCTAAATAGCCATCAGACTGCTAAATAGCCATCAGACTGTTAAATAGCCATCAGACTGCTAAATAGCCATCAGACTGCTAAAGAGCCATCAGACTCCTAAATAGCCGTGAGACAGCTAAATAGCCATCAGACTGCTAAATAGCCATCAGACTGCTAAATAGCCATCAGAGTGCTAAATAGCCATCAGAATGTTAAATAGCCATCAGACTCCTAAATAACCGTGAGACAGCTAAATAGCCATCAGACTGTTAAATAGCAATCGGACTGCTAAATAGCCATCAGAATGCTAAATAGCCATCAGAATGCTAAATAGCCATCAGAATGCTAAATAACCATCAGACTCCTAAATAGCCATCAGACTGCTAAATAGCCATCAGACTGCTAAATAGCCATCAGACTTTTAAATAGCCATCAAACTGCTAAATAGCCATCAGACTGCTAAATAGCCATCAGAATGCTAAATAGCTATCAGAATGCTAAATAACCATCAGACTCCTAAATAGCCATCAGACTGCTAAATAGCCATCAGACTGTTAAATAGCCATCAGACTGCTAAATAGCCATCAGACTCCTAAATAGCCGTGAGATAGCTAAAAAAAACATCGGACTGCTAAATAGCCATCAGACTGCTAAATAGCCACGAGACAACTAAATAGCCATCAGACTGCTAAATAGCCGCGAGACAACTAAATAGCCATCAGACTGCTAAATAGCCATCAGACTGCTAAATAGCAGTGAGACAGCTAAATAGCCATCAGAATGCTAAATAACCATCAGACTCCTAAATAGCCATCAGACTGCTAAATAGCCATCAGACTGCTAAATAGCCATCAGACTGCTAAATAGCCATCAGACTTTTAAATAGCCATCAGACTGCTAAATAGCCATCAGACTGCTAAATAGCCATCAGAATGCTAAATAGCCATCAGAATGCTAAATAACCATCAGATTCCTAAATAGCCATCAGACTGCTAAATAGCCATCAGACTGTTAAATAGCCATCAGACTGCTAAATAGCCATCAGTCTGCTAAATAGCCATCAGACTCCAAAATAGCCGTGAGACAGCTAAATAGCCATCAGACTGCTAAATAGCCATCAGACTGCTAAATAGCCATCAGACTGCTAAATAGCCATCAGACTGCTAAATAGCCATCAGACTGTTAAATAGCCATCAGTCTGTAAAATAGCCATCAGACTGCTAAATAGCCATCAGACTCCTAAATAGCCGTGAGATAGCTAAAAAAACATCAGACTGCTAAATAGCCATCAGACTCCTAAATAGCCACGAGACAGCTAAATAGCCATCACACTGCTAAATAGCCATCAGACTGCTAAATAGCAGTGAGACAGCTAAATAGCCATCAGACTGCTAAATAACCATCAGACTCCTAAATAGCCACGAGACAGCTAAATAGCCATCAGACTGCTAAATAGCCATCAGACTCCTGAATAGCCGTGAGATAGCTAAAAAAAACATCAGACTGCTAAATAGCCATCAGACTGCTAAAAAGCCACGAGACAACTAAATAGCCATCAGACTGCTAAATAGCCATCAGAATGCTAAATAGCCATCAGAATGCTAAATAGCCATCAGAATGCTAAATAACCATCAGACTTTTAAATAGCCATCAAACTGCTAAATAGCCATCAGACTGCTAAATAGCCATCAGAATGCTAAATAGCTATCAGAATGCTAAATAACCATCAGACTCCTAAATAGCCATCAGACTGCTAAATAGCCATCAGACTGTTAAATAGCCATCAGACTGCTAAATAGCCATCAGTCTGCTAAATAGCCATCAGACTCCAAAATAGCCGTGAGACAGCTAAATAGCCATCAGACTGCTAAATAGCCATCAGACTGCTAAATAGCCATCAGACTGCTAAATAGCCATCAGACTGCTAAATAGCCATCAGACTGTTAAATAGCCATCAGACTGCTAAATAGCCATCAGACTGCTAAAGAGCCATCAGACTCCTAAATAGCCGTGAGACAGCTAAATAGCCATCAGACTGCTAAATAGCCATCAGACTGCTAAATAGCCATCAGAGTGCTAAATAGCCATCAGAATGTTAAATAGCCATCAGACTCCTAAATAACCGTGAGACAGCTAAATAGCCATCAGACTGTTAAATAGCAATCGGACTGCTAAATAGCCATCAGAACGCTAAATAGCCATCAGACTGCTAAATAGCCATCAGACTGCTAAATAGCCATCAGAATGCTAAATAACCATCAGACTCCTAAATAGCCATGAGACTGCTAAATAGCCATCAGACTGCTAAATAGCCATCAGAATGCTAAAAAACCATCAGACTCATAAATAGCCATGAGACAGCTAAATAGCCATCAGACAGCTAAATAGCCATCAGACTGCTAAATAGCCATCAGACTGCTAAATAGCCATCAGACTGCTAAATAGCCATCAGTCTGTTAAATAGCCATCAGTCTGTAAAATAGCCATCAGACTGCTAAATAGCCATCAGACTCCTAAATAGCCGCGAGATAGCTAAAAAAAACATCAGACTGCTAAATAGCCATCAGACTGCTAAATAGCCACGAGACAACTAAATAGCCATCAGACTGCTAAATAGCCGCGAGACAACTAAATAGCCATCAGACTGCTAAATAGCCATCAGACTGCTAAATAGCAGTGAGACAGCTAAATAGCCATCAGAATGCTAAATAACCATCAGACTCCTAAATAGCCATCAGACTGCTAAATAGCCATCAGACTGCTAAATAGCCATCAGACTGCTAAATAGCCATCAGACTTTTAAATAGCCATCAGACTGCTAAATAGCCATCAGACTGCTAAATAGCCATCAGAATGCTAAATAGCCATCAGAATGCTAAATAACCATCAGATTCCTAAATAGCCATCAGACTGCTAAATAGCCATCAGACTGTTAAATAGCCATCAGACTGCTAAATAGCCATCAGTCTGCTAAATAGCCATCAGACTCCAAAATAGCCGTGAGACAGCTAAATAGCCATCAGACTGCTAAATAGCCATCAGACTGCTAAATAGCCATCAGACTGCTAAATAGCCATCAGACTGCTAAATAGCCATCAGACTGTTAAATAGCCATCAGTCTGTAAAATAGCCATCAGACTGCTAAATAGCCATCAGACTCCTAAATAGCCGTGAGATAGCTAAAAAAACATCAGACTGCTAAATAGCCATCAGACTCCTAAATAGCCACGAGACAGCTAAATAGCCATCACACTGCTAAATAGCCATCAGACTGCTAAATAGCAGTGAGACAGCTAAATAGCCATCAGACTGCTAAATAACCATCAGACTCCTAAATAGCCACGAGACAGCTAAATAGCCATCAGACTGCTAAATAGCCATCAGAATGCTAAATAACCATCAGACTCCTAAATAGCCATGAGACTGCTAAATAGCCATCAGACTGCTAAATAGCCATCAGAATGCTAAAAAAACATCAGACTCCTAAATAGCCATGAGACAGCTAAATAGCCATCAGACAGCTAAATAGCTATCAGACTGCTAAATAGCCATCAGACTGCTAAATAGACATGAGACAGCTAAATAACCATCAGACTCCTAAATAGCCATCAGACTGCTAAATAGCCATCAGAATGCTAAATAGCCATCAGAATGCTAAATAACCATCAGACTCCTAAATAGCCATCAGACTGCTAAATAGCCATCAGACTGCTAAATAGCCATCAGACTTTTAAATAGCCATCAGACTGCTAAATAGCCATCAGACTGCTAAATAGCCGTGAGACAGCTAAATAGCCATCAGACTGCTAAATAGCCATCAGACTGCTAAATAGCCATCAGACTGTTAAATAGCCATCAGACTGCTAAATAGCCATCAGAATGTTAAATAACCATCAGACTCCTAAATAACCGTGAGACAGCTAAATAGCCATCAGAACGCTAAATAGCCATCAGACTGCTAAATAGCCATCAGAATGCTAAATAACCATCAGACTCCTAAATAGCCATGAGACTGCTAAATATCCATCAGACTGCTAAATAGCCATCAGAATGCTAAATATCCATCAGACTGCTAAATACCCATCAGACTGTTAAATAGCCATCAGTCTGTAAAAAAGCCATCAGTCTGTAAAATAGCCATCAGACTGCTAAATAGCCATCAGACTCCTAAATAGCCGTGAGATAGCTAAAAAAACATCAGACTGCTAAATAGCCATCAGACTCCTAAATAGCCACGAGACAGCTAAATAGCCATCAGAATGCTAAATAGCAGTGAGACAGCTAAATAGCCATCAGACTGCTAAATAGCCATCAGACTGCTAAATAGCCATGAGACAGCTAAATAACCATCAGACTCCTAAATAGCCATCAGACTGCTAAATAGCCATCAGAATGCTAAATAGCCATCAGAATGCTAAATAACTATCAGACTCCTAAATAGCCATCAGACTGCTAAATAGCCATCAGACTGCTAAATAGCCATCAGACTGCTAAATAGCCATCAGACTTCTAAATAGCCATCAGACTTTTAAATAGCCATCAGACTGCTAAATAGCCGTGAGACAGCTAAATAGCCATCAGACTGCTAAATAGCCATCAGACTGCTAAATAGCCATCAGACTGTTAAATAGCCATCAGACTGCTAAATAGCCATCAGAATGTTAAATAACCATCAGACTCCTAAATAACCGTGAGACAGCTAAATAGCCATCAGACTGCTAAATAGCAATCAGACTGCTAAATAGCCATCAGAACGCTAAATAGCCATCAGACTGCTAAATAGCCATCAGACTGCTAAATAGCCATCAGACTGCTAAATAGCCATCAGAATGCTAAATAACCATCAGACTCCTAAATAGCCATGAGACTGCTAAATAGCCATCAGACTGCTAAATAGCCATCAGAATGCTAAATATCCATCAGACTGCTAAATACCCATCAGACTGTTAAATAGCCATCAGTCTGTAAAAAAGCCATCAGTCTGTAAAATAGCCATCAGACTGCTAAATAGCCATCAGACTCCTAAATAGCCGTGAGATAGCTAAAAAAACATCAGACTGCTAAATAGCCATCAGACTCCTAAATAGCCACGAGACAGCTAAATAGCCATCAGAATGCTAAATAGCAGTGAGACAGCTAAATAGCCATCAGACTGCTAAATAGCCATCAGACTGCTAAATAGCCATGAGACAGATAAATAACCATCAGACTCCTAAATAGCCATCAGACTGCTAAATAGCCATCAGAATGCTAAATAGCCATCAGAATGCTAAATAACTATCAGACTCCTAAATAGCCATCAGACTGCTAAATAGCCATCAGACTGCTAAATAGCCATCAGACTGCTAAATAGCCATCAGACTTCTAAATAGCCATCAGACTTTTAAATAGCCATCAGACTGCTAAATAGCCGTGAGACAGCTAAATAGCCATCAGACTGCTAAATAGCCATCAGACTGCTAAATAGCCATCAGACTGTTAAATAGCCATCAGACTGCTAAATAGCCATCAGAATGTTAAATAACCATCAGACTCCTAAATAACCGTGAGACAGCTAAATAGCCATCAGACTGCTAAATAGCAATCAGACTGCTAAATAGCCATCAGAACGCTAAATAGCCATCAGACTGCTAAATAGCCATCAGACTGCTAAATAGCCATCAGACTGCTAAATAGCCATCAGAATGCTAAATAACCATCAGACTCCTAAATAGCCATGAGACTGCTAAATAGCCATCAGACTGCTAAATAGCCATCAGAATGCTAAATATCCATCAGACTGCTAAATACCCATCAGACTGTTAAATAGCCATCAGTCTGTAAAAAAGCCATCAGACTGCTAAATAGCCATCAGACTCCTAAATAGCTGTGAGACAGCTAAAAAAACATCAGACTGCTAAATAGCCATCAGACTGCTAAATTGCCATGAGACAACTAAATAGCCATCAGACTGCTAAATAGCCATCAGACTGCTAAATAGCAGTGAGACAGCTAAATAGCCACCAGACTGCTAAATAACCATCAGACTCCTAAATAGCCATCAGACTGCTAAATAGCAGTGAGACAGCTAAATAGCCATCAGACTGCTAAATAACCATCAGACTCCTAAATAGCCATGAGACTGCTAAATACCCATCAGACTGCTAAATAGCCACCAGACTGCTAAATAGCCATCAGACTTTTAAATAGCCATCAGACTGCTAAATAGCCATCAGACTGCTAAATAGCCATCAGAATGCTAAATAGCCATCAGAATGCTAAATAACCATCAGACTCCTAAATAGCCATCAGACTGCTAAATAGCCGTGAGACAGCTAAATAGCCATCAGACTGCTAAATAGCCGTGAGACAGCTAAATAGCCATCAGACTGCTAAATAGCCATCAGAATGTTAAATAGCCATCAGACTCCTAAATAACCGTGAGACAGCTAAATAGCCATCAGACTGCTAAATAGCAATCAGACTGCTAAATAGCCATCAGAACGCTAAATAGCAATCAGAATGCTAAATATCCATCAGACTGCTAAATACCCATCAGACTGTTAAATAGCCATCAGTCTGTAAAAAAGCCATCAGACTGCTAAATAGCCATCAGACTCCTAAATAGCCGTGAGACAGCTAAAAAAACATCAGACTGCTAAATAGCCATCAGACTGCTAAATTGCCATGAGACAACTAAATAGCCACCAGACTGCTAAATAGCCATCAGACTGCTAAATAGCAGTGAGACAGCTAAATAGCCACCAGACTGCTAAATAACCATCAGACTCCTAAATAGCCATCAGACTGCTAAATAGCAGTGAGACAGCTAAATAGCCATCAGACTGCTAAATAACCATCAGACTCCTAAATAGCCATGAGACTGCTAAATACCCATCAGACTGCTAAATAGCCACCAGACTGCTAAATAGCCATCAGACTTTTAAATAGCCATCAGACTGCTAAATAGCCATCAGACTGCTAAATAGCCATCAGAATGCTAAATAGCCATCAGAATGCTAAATAACCATCAGACTCCTAAATAGCCATCAGACTGCTAAATAGCCATCAGACTGCTAAATAGCCGTGAGACAGCTAAATAGCCATCAGACTGCTAAATAGCCATCAGACTGTTAAATAGCCATCAGACTGCTAAATAGCCATCAGACTGCTAAATAGCCATCAGACTCCTAAATAACCGTGAGACAGCTAAATAGCCATCAGACTGCTAAATAGCAATCAGACTGCTAAATAGCCATCAGAACGCTAAATAGCAATCAGACTGCTAAATAGCCATCAGACTGCTAAATAGCCATCAGAACGCTAAATAGCAATCAGACTGCTAAATAGCCATCAGACTGCTAAATAGCCATCAGAATGCTAAATAACCATCAGACTCCTAAATAGCCATGAGACAGCTAAATAGCCATGAGACAGCTAAATAGCCATCAGACAGCTAAATAGCCATCAGACTGCTAAATAGCCATCAGACTGCTAAATAGCCATCAGACTGTTAAATAGCCATCAGTCTGTAAAATAGCCATCAGACTGCTAAATAGCCATCAGACTCCTAAATAGCCGTGAGATAGCTAAAAAAACATCAGACTGCTAAATAGCCATCAGACTCCTAAATAGCCACGAGACAGCTAAATAGCCATCAGACTGCTAAATAGCCATCAGACTGCTAAATAGCAGTGAGACAGCTAAATAGCCATCAGACTGCTAAATAACCATCAGACTCCTAAATAGCCACGAGACAGCTAAATAGCCATCAGACTGCTAAATAGCCATCAGACTGCTAAATAGCCATGAGACAGCTAAATAACCATCAGACTCCTAAATAGCCATCAGACTGCTAAATAGCCATCAGAATGCTAAATAGCCATCAGAATGCTAAATAACCATCATGCTCCTAAATAGCCATCAGACTGCTAAATAGCCATCAGACTGCTAAATAGCCATCAGACTGCTAAATAGCCATCAGACTGCTAAATAGCCATCAGACTTTTAAATAGCCATCAGACTGCTAAATAGCCATCAGACTGCTAAATAGCCATCAGACTGTTAAATAGCCATCAGACTGCTAAATAGCCATCAGTCTGCTAAATAGCCATCAGACTCCAAAATAGCTGTGAGACAGCTAAATAGCCATCAGACTGCTAAATAGCCATCAGACTGCTAAATAGCCATCAGACTGCTAAATAGCCATCAGACTGCTAAATAGCCATCAGACTGTTAAATAGCCATCAGACTGCTAAATAGCCATCAGACTCCTAAATAGCCATCAGACTGCTAAATAGCCATCAGACTGTTAAATAGCAGTGAGACAGCTAAATAGCCATCAGACTGCTAAATAACCATCAGACTCCTAAATAGCCACCAGACTGCTAAATAGCAGTGAGACAGCTAAATAGCCATCAGACTGCTAAATAACCATCAGACTCCTAAATAGCCATCAGACTGCTAAATACCCATCAGACTGATAAATAGCCATCAGACTCCTAAATAGCCATCAGACTTTTAAATAGCCATCAGACTGCTAAATAGCCATCAGACTGCTAAATAGCCATCAGAATGCTAAATAGCCATCAGAATGCTAAATAGCCATCAGACTGTTAAATAGCCATCAGATTGCTAAATAGCCATCAGAATGTTAAATAGCCATCAGACTCCTAAATAACCGTGAGACAGCTAAATAGCCATCAGACTGCTAAATAGCAATCAGACTGCTAAATAGCCATCAGAACGCTAAATAGCCATCAGACTGCTAAATAGCCATCAGACTGCTAAATAGCCATCAGACTGCTAAATAGCCATCAGAATCCTAAATATCCATCAGACTGCTAAATAGCCATCAGAATGTTAAATAGCCATCAGACTCCTAAATAACCGTGAGACAGCTAAAAAAACATCAGACTGCTAAATAGCCATCAGACTGCTAAATTGCCATGAGACAACTAAATAGCCATCAGACTGCTAAATAGCCATCAGACTGCTAAATAGCAGTGAGACAGCTAAATAGCCATCAGACTGCTAAATAACCATCAGACTCCTAAATAGCCATCAGACTGCTACATAGCAGTGAGACAGCTAAATAGCCATCAGACTGCTAAATAGCCATCAGACTGCTAAATAGCCATCAGAATGCTAAATAGGCATCAGAATGCTAAATAACCATCAGACTCCTAAATAGCCATCAGACTGCTAAATAGCCATCAGACTGCTAAATAGCCGTGAGACAGCTAAATAGCCATCAGAACGCTAAATAGCAATCAGACTGCTAAATAGCCATCAGACTGCTAAATAGCCATCAGAACGCTAAATAGCAATCAGACTGCTAAATAGCCATCAGACTGCTAAATAGCCATCAGAATGCTAAATAACCATCAGACTCCTAAATAGCCATGAGACAGCTAAATAGCCATGAGACAGCTAAATAGCCATCAGACAGCTAAATAGCCATCAGACTGCTAAATAGCCATCAGACTGCTAAATAGCCATCAGACTGCTAAATAGCCATCAGACTGTTAAATAGCCATCAGTCTGTAAAATAGCCATCAGACTGCTAAATAGCCATCAGACTCCTAAATAGCCGTCAGATAGCTAAAAAAACATCAGACTGCTAAATAGCCATCAGACTCCTAAATAGCCACGAGACAGCTAAATAGCCATCAGACTGCTAAATAGCCATCAGACTGCTAAATAGCAGTGAGACAGCTAAATAGCCATCAGACTGCTAAATAACCATCAGACTCCTAAATAGCCACGAGACAGCTAAATAGCCATCAGACTGCTAAATAGCCATCAGACTGCTAAATAGCCATGAGACAGCTAAATAACCATCAGACTCCTAAATAGCCATCAGACTGCTAAATAGCAGTGAGACAGCTAAATAGCCATCAGACTGCTAAATAACCATCAGACTCCTAAATAGCCATCAGACTGCTAAATACCCATCAGACTGCTAAATAGCCATCAGACTCCTAAATAGCTATCAGACTTTTAAATAGCCATCAGACTGCTAAATAGCCATCAGACTGCTAAATAGCCATCAGACTGCTAAATAGCCATCAGAATGCTAAATAGCCATCAGAATGCTAAAAAACCATCAGACTCCTAAATAGCCATGAGACAGCTAAATAGCCATCAGACAGCTAAATAGCCATCAGACTGCTAAATAGCCATCAGACTGCTAAATAGCCATCAGACTGCTAAATAGCCATCAGACTGTTAAATAGCCATCAGTCTGTAAAGTAGCCATCAGACTGCTAAATAGCCATCAGACTCCTAAATAGCCATGAGACAGCTAAATAGCCATCAGACAGCTAAATAGCCATCAGACTGCTAAATAGCCATCAGACTGCTAAATAGCCATCACACTGCTAAATAGCCATCAGACTGTTAAATAGCCATCAGTCTGTAAAGTAGCCATCAGACTGCTAAATAGCCATCAGACTCCTGAATAGCCGTGAGATAGCTAAAAAAAACATCAGACTGCTAAATAGCCATCAGACTGCTAAATAGCCACGAGACAACTAAATAGCCATCAGACTGCTAAATAGCAGTGAGACAGCTAAATAGCCATCAGACTGCTAAATAACCATCAGACTCCTAAATAGCCATCAGACTGCTAAATAGCAGTGAGACAGCTAAATAGCCATCAGACTGCTAAATAACCATCAGACTCCTAAATAGCCATCAGACTGCTAAATACCCATCAGACTGCTAAATAGCCATCAGACTCCTAAATAGCCATCAGACTTTTAAATAGCCATCAGACTGCTAAATAGCCATCAGACTGCTAAATAGCCATCAGAATGCTAAATAGCCATCAGAATGCTAAATAGCCATCAGACTGTTAAATAGCCATCAGATTGCTAAATAGCCATCAGAATGTTAAATAGCCATCAGACTCCTAAATAACCGTGAGACAGCTAAATAGCCATCAGACTGCTAAATAGCCATCAGACTGCTAAATAGCCATCAGAATGCTAAATAGCCATCAGAATGCTAAAAAACCATCAGACTCCTAAATAGCCATGAGACAGCTAAATAGCCATCAGACAGCTAAATAGCCATCAGACTGCTAAATAGCCATCAGACTGCTAAATAGCCATCAGACTGCTAAATAGCCATCAGACTGTTAAATAGCCATCAGTCTGTAAAGTAGCCATCAGACTGCTAAATAGCCATCAGACTCCTAAATAGCCATGAGACAGCTAAATAGCCATCAGACAGCTAAATAGCCATCAGACTGCTAAATAGCCATCAGACTGCTAAATAGCCATCACACTGCTAAATAGCCATCAGACTGTTAAATAGCCATCAGTCTGTAAAGTAGCCATCAGACTGCTAAATAGCCATCAGACTCCTGAATAGCCGTGAGATAGCTAAAAAAAACATCAGACTGCTAAATAGCCATCAGACTGCTAAATAGCCACGAGACAACTAAATAGCCATCAGACTGCTAAATAGCAGTGAGACAGCTAAATAGCCATCAGACTGCTAAATAACCATCAGACTCCTAAATAGCCATCAGACTGCTAAATAGCAGTGAGACAGCTAAATAGCCATCAGACTGCTAAATAACCATCAGACTCCTAAATAGCCATCAGACTGCTAAATACCCATCAGACTGCTAAATAGCCATCAGACTCCTAAATAGCCATCAGACTTTTAAATAGCCATCAGACTGCTAAATAGCCATCAGACTGCTAAATAGCCATCAGAATGCTAAATAGCCATCAGAATGCTAAATAGCCATCAGACTGTTAAATAGCCATCAGATTGCTAAATAGCCATCAGAATGTTAAATAGCCATCAGACTCCTAAATAACCGTGAGACAGCTAAATAGCCATCAGACTGCTAAATAGCAATCAGACTGCTAAATAGCCATCAGAACGCTAAATAGCCATCAGACTGCTAAATAGCCATCAGACTGCTAAATAGCCATCAGACTGCTAAATAGCCATCAAAATCCTAAATATCCATCAGACTGCTAAATAGCCATCAGAATGTTAAATAGCCATCAGACTCCTAAATAACCGTGAGACAGCTAAAAAAACATCAGACTGCTAAATAGCCATCAGACTGCTAAATTGCCATGACACAACTAAATAGCCATCAGACTGCTAAATAGCCATCAGACTGCTAAATAGCAGTGAGACAGCTAAATAGCCATCAGACTGCTAAATAACCATCAGACTCCTAAATAGCCATCAGACTGCTACATAGCAGTGAGACAGCTAAATAGCCATCAGACAGCTAAATAGCCATCAGACTGCTAAATAGCCATCAGAATGCTAAATAGCCATCAGAATGCTAAAAAACCATCAGACTCCTAAATAGCCATGAGACAGCTAAATAGCCATCAGACAGCTAAATAGCCATCAGACTGCTAAATAGCCATCAGACTGCTAAATAGCCATCAGACTGCTAAATAGCCATCAGACTGTTAAATAGCCATCAGTCTGTAAAGTAGCCATCAGACTGCTAAATAGCCATCAGACTCCTAAATAGCCATGAGACAGCTAAATAGCCATCAGACAGCTAAATAGCCATCAGACTGCTAAATAGCCATCAGACTGCTAAATAGCCATCACACTGCTAAATAGCCATCAGACTGTTAAATAGCCATCAGTCTGTAAAGTAGCCATCAGACTGCTAAATAGCCATCAGACTCCTAAATAGCCGTGAGATAGCTAAAAAAAACATCAGACTGCTAAATAGCCATCAGACTGCTAAATAGCCACGAGACAACTAAATAGCCATCAGACTGCTAAATAGCAGTGAGACAGCTAAATAGCCATCAGACTGCTAAATAACCATCAGACTCCTAAATAGCCATCAGACTGCTAAATAGCAGTGAGACAGCTAAATAGCCATCAGACTGCTAAATAACCATCAGACTCCTAAATAGCCATCAGACTGCTAAATACCCATCAGACTGCTAAATAGCCATCAGACTCCTAAATAGCCATCAGACTTTTAAATAGCCATCAGACTGCTAAATAGCCATCAGACTGCTAAATAGCCATCAGAATGCTAAATAGCCATCAGAATGCTAAATAGCCATCAGACTGTTAAATAGCCATCAGATTGCTAAATAGCCATCAGAATGTTAAATAGCCATCAGACTCCTAAATAACCGTGAGACAGCTAAATAGCCATCAGACTGCTAAATAGCAATCAGACTGCTAAATAGCCATCAGAACGCTAAATAGCCATCAGACTGCTAAATAGCCATCAGACTGCTAAATAGCCATCAGACTGCTAAATAGCCATCAAAATCCTAAATATCCATCAGACTGCTAAATAGCCATCAGAATGTTAAATAGCCATCAGACTCCTAAATAACCGTGAGACAGCTAAAAAAACATCAGACTGCTAAATAGCCATCAGACTGCTAAATTGCCATGACACAACTAAATAGCCATCAGACTGCTAAATAGCCATCAGACTGCTAAATAGCAGTGAGACAGCTAAATAGCCATCAGACTGCTAAATAACCATCAGACTCCTAAATAGCCATCAGACTGCTACATAGCAGTGAGACAGCTAAATAGCCATCAGACTGCTAAATAGCCATCAGACTGCTAAATAGCCATCAGAATGCTAAATAGGCATCAGAATGCTAAATAACCATCAGACTCCTAAATAGCCATCAGACTGCTAAATAGCCATCAGACTGCTAAATAGCCGTGAGACAGCTAAATAGCCATCAGAACGCTAAATAGCAATCAGACTGCTAAATAGCCATCAGACTGCTAAATAGCCATCAGAACGCTAAATAGCAATCAGACTGCTAAATAGCCATCAGACTGCTAAATAGCCATCAGAATGCTAAATAACCATCAGACTCCTAAATAGCCATGAGACAGCTAAATAGCCATGAGACAGCTAAATAGCCATCAGACAGCTAAATAGCCATCAGACTGCTAAATAGCCATCAGACTGCTAAATATCCATCAGACTGCTAAATAGCCATCAGACTGTTAAATAGCCATCAGTCTGTAAAATAGCCATCAGACTGCTAAATAGCCATCAGACTCCTAAATAGCCGTCAGATAGCTAAAAAAACATCAGACTGCTAAATAGCCATCAGACTCCTAAATAGCCACGAGACAGCTAAATAGCCATCAGACTGCTAAATAGCCATCAGACTGCTAAATAGCAGTGAGACAGCTAAATAGCCATCAGACTGCTAAATAACCATCAGACTCCTAAATAGCCACGAGACAGCTAAATAGCCATCAGACTGCTAAATAGCCATCAGACTGCTAAATAGCCATGAGACAGCTAAATAACCATCAGACTCCTAAATAGCCATCAGACTGCTAAATAGCAGTGAGACAGCTAAATAGCCATCAGACTGCTAAATAGCCATCAGACTGCTAAATAGCCATCAGACTGCTAAATAGCCATCAGAATGCTAAATAGCCATCAGACTGCTAAATAGCCATCAGACTGTTAAATAGCCATCAGTCTGTAAAGTAGCCATCAGACTGCTAAATAGCCATCAGACTCCTAAATAGCCGTGAGATAGCTAAAAAAAACATCAGACTGCTAAATAGCCATCAGACTGCTAAATAGCCACGAGACAACTAAATAGCCATCAGACTGCTAAATAGCAGTGAGACAGCTAAATAGCCATCAGACTCCTAAATAGCCATCAGACTGCTAAATAGCCATCAGAATGCTAAATAGCCATCAGAATGCTAAATAACCATCAGACTCCTAAATAGCCATCAGACTGCTAAATAGCCATCAGACTGCTAAATAGCCATCAGACTGCTAAATAGCCATCAGACTTTTAAATAGCCATCAGACTGCTAAATGGCCATCAGACTGCTAAATAGCCATCAGAATGCTAAATAGCCATCAGAATGCTAAATAACCATCAGACTCCTAAATAGCCATCAGACTGCTAAATAGCCATCAGACTGTTAAATAGCCATCAGACTGCTAAATAGCCATCAGTCTGCTAAATAGCCATCAGACTCCAAAATAGCCGTGAGACAGCTAAATAGCCATCAGACTGCTAAATAGCCATCAGACTGCTAAATAGCCATCAGACTGCTAAATAGCCATCAGACTGCTAAATAGCCATCAGACTGTTAAATAGCCATCAGACTGCTAAATAGCCATCAGAATGCTAAATAGCCATCAGAATGCTAAATAACCATCAGACTCCTAAATAGCCATCAGACTGCTAAATAGCCATCAGACTGCTAAATAGCCATCAGACTGCTAAATAGCCATCAGACTTTTAAATAGCCATCAGACTGCTAAATAGCCATCAGACTGCTAAATAGCCATCAGAATGCTAAATAGCCATCAGAATGCTAAATAACCATCAGACTCCTAAATAGCCATCAGACTGCTAAATAGCCATCAGACTGTTAAATAGCCATCAGACTGCTAAATAGCCATCAGTCTGCTAAATAGCCATCAGACTCCAAAATAGCCGTGAGACAGCTAAATAGCCATCAGACTGCTAAATAGCCATCAGACTGCTAAATAGCCATCAGACTGCTAAATAGCCATCAGACTGCTAAATAGCCATCAGACTGTTAAATAGCCATCAGACTGCTAAATAGCCATCAGACTGCTAAATAACCATCAGACTGCTAAATAGCCATCAGACTGCTAAAGAGCCATCAGACTCCTAAATAGCCGTGAGACAGCTAAATAGCCATCAGACTGCTAAATAGCCATCAGACTGCTAAATAGCCATCAGACTGCTAAATAGCCATCAGACTGCTAAATAGCCATCAGACTGTTAAATAGCCATCAGACTGCTAAATAGCCATCAGACTGTTAAATAGCCATCAGACTGCTAAATAGCCATCAGACTGCTAAAGAGCCATCAGACTCCTAAATAGCCGTGAGACAGCTAAATAGCCATCAGACTGCTAAATAGCCATCAGACTGCTAAATAGCCATCAGAGTGCTAAATAGCCATCAGAATGTTAAATAGCCATCAGACTCCTAAATAACCGTGAGACAGCTAAATAGCCATCAGACTGTTAAATAGCAATCGGACTGCTAAATAGCCATCAGAACGCTAAATAGCCATCAGACTGCTAAATAGCCATCAGACTGCTAAATAGCCATCAGAATGCTAAATAACCATCAGACTCCTAAATAGCCATGAGACTGCTAAATAGCCATCAGACTGCTAAATAGCCATCAGAATGCTAAAAAACCATCAGACTCATAAATAGCCATGAGACAGCTAAATAGCCATCAGACAGCTAAATAGCCATCAGACTGCTAAATAGCCATCAGACTGCTAAATAGCCATCAGACTGTTAAATAGCCATCAGTCTGTAAAATAGCCATCAGACTGCTAAATAGCCATCAGACTCCTAAATAGCCGTGAGATAGCTAAAAAAAACATCAGACTGCTAAATAGCCATCAGACTGCTAAATAGCCACGAGACAACTAAATAGCCATCAGACTGCTAAATAGCCATCAGAATGCTAAATAGCCATCAGAATGCTAAATAACCATCAGACTCCTAAATAGCCATCAGACTGCTAAATAGCCATCAGACTGCTAAATAGCCATCAGACTGCTAAATAGCCATCAGACTTTTAAATAGCCATCAGACTGCTAAATAGCCATCAGACTGCTAAATAGCCATCAGAATGCTAAATAGCCATCAGAATGCTAAATAACCATCAGACTCCTAAATAGCCATCAGACTGCTAAATAGCCATCAGACTGTTAAATAGCCATCAGACTGCTAAATAGCCATCAGTCTGCTAAATAGCCATCAGACTCCAAAATAGCCGTGAGACAGCTAAATAGCCATCAGACTGCTAAATAGCCATCAGACTGCTAAATAGCCATCAGACTGCTAAATAGCCATCAGACTGTTAAATAGCCATCAGACTGCTAAATAGCCATCAGACTGCTAAAGAGCCATCAGACTCCTAAATAGCCGTGAGACAGCTAAATAGCCATCAGACTGCTAAATAGCCATCAGACTGCTAAATAGCCATCAGAGTGCTAAATAGCCATCAGAATGTTAAATAGCCATCAGACTCCTAAATAACCGTGAGACAGCTAAATAGCCATCAGACTGTTAAATAGCAATCGGACTGCTAAATAGCCATCAGAACGCTAAATAGCCATCAGACTGCTAAATAGCCATCAGACTGCTAAATAGCCATCAGAATGCTAAATAACCATCAGACTCCTAAATAGCCATGAGACTGCTAAATAGCCATCAGACTGCTAAATAGCCATCAGAATGCTAAAAAACCATCAGACTCATAAATAGCCATGAGACAGCTAAATAGCCATCAGACAGCTAAATAGCCATCAGACTGCTAAATAGCCATCAGACTGCTAAATAGCCATCAGACTGCTAAATAGCCATCAGTCTGTTAAATAGCCATCAGTCTGTAAAATAGCCATCAGACTGCTAAATAGCCATCAGACTCCTAAATAGCCGTGAGATAGCTAAAAAAAAACATCAGACTGCTAAATAGCCATCAGACTGCTAAATAGCCACGAGACAACTAAATAGCCATCAGACTGCTAAATAGCCGCGAGACAACTAAATAGCCATCAGACTGCTAAATAGCCATCAGACTGCTAAATAGCAGTGAGACAGCTAAATAGCCATCAGACTCCTAAATAGCCATCAGACTGCTAAATAGCCATCAGAATGCTAAATAGCCATCAGAATGCTAAATAACCATCAGACTCCTAAATAGCCATCAGACTGCTAAATAGCCATCAGACTCCTAAATAGCCGTGAGATAGCTAAAAAAAACATCAGACTGCTAAATAGCCATCAGACTGCTAAATAGCCATCAGACTGCTAAATAGCCATCAGACTGCTAAATAGCCATCAGACTTTTAAATAGCCATCAGACTGCTAAATAGCCATCAGACTGCTAAATAGCCATCAGAATGCTAAATAGCCATCAGAATGCTAAATAACCATCAAACTCCTAAATAGCCATCAGACTGCTAAATAGCCATCAGACTGTTAAATAGCCATCAGACTGCTAAATAGCCATCAGTCTGCTAAATAGCCATCAGACTCCAAAATAGCCGTGAGACAGCTAAATAGCCATCAGACTGCTAAATAGCCATCAGACTGCTAAATAGCCATCAGACTGCTAAATAGCCATCAGACTGCTAAATAGCCATCAGACTGTTAAATAGCCATCAGACTGCTAAATAGCCATCAGACTGCTAAAGAGCCATCAGACTCCTAAATAGCCGTGAGACAGCTAAATAGCCATCAGACTGCTAAATAGCCATCAGACTGCTAAATAGCCATCAGAGTGCTAAATAGCCATCAGAATGTTAAATAGCCATCAGACTCCTAAATAACCGTGAGACAGCTAAATAGCCATCAGACTGTTAAATAGCAATCGGACTGCTAAATAGCCATCAGAACGCTAAATAGCCATCAGACTGCTAAATAGCCATCAGACTGCTAAATAGCCATCAGAATGCTAAATAACCATCAGACTCCTAAATAGCCATGAGACTGCTAAATAGCCATCAGACTGCTAAATAGCCATCAGAATGCTAAAAAACCATCAGACTCATAAATAGCCATGAGACAGCTAAATAGCCATCAGACAGCTAAATAGCCATCAGACTGCTAAATAGCCATCAGACTGCTAAATAGCCATCAGACTGCTAAATAGCCATCAGTCTGTTAAATAGCCATCAGTCTGTAAAATAGCCATCAGACTGCTAAATAGCCATCAGACTCCTAAATAGCCGTGAGATAGCTAAAAAAAAACATCAGACTGCTAAATAGCCATCAGACTGCTAAATAGCCACGAGACAACTAAATAGCCATCAGACTGCTAAATAGCCGCGAGACAACTAAATAGCCATCAGACTGCTAAATAGCCATCAGACTGCTAAATAGCAGTGAGACAGCTAAATAGCCATCAGACTCCTAAATAGCCATCAGACTGCTAAATAGCCATCAGAATGCTAAATAGCCATCAGAATGCTAAATAACCATCAGACTCCTAAATAGCCATCAGACTGCTAAATAGCCATCAGACTGCTAAATAGCCATCAGACTGCTAAATAGCCATCAGACTTTTAAATAGCCATCAGACTGCTAAATAGCCATCAGACTGCTAAATAGCCATCAGAATGCTAAATAGCCATCAGAATGCTAAATAACCATCAGATTCCTAAATAGCCATCAGACTGCTAAATAGCCATCAGACTGTTAAATAGCCATCAGACTGCTAAATAGCCATCAGTCTGCTAAATAGCCATCAGACTCCAAAATAGCCGTGAGACAGCTAAATAGCCATCAGACTGCTAAATAGCCATCAGACTGCTAAATAGCCATCAGACTGCTAAATAGCCATCAGACTGCTAAATAGCCATCAGACTGCTAAATAGCCATCAGACTGTTAAATAGCCATCAGACTGCTAAATAGCCATCAGACTGCTAAATAACCATCAGACTCCTAAATAGCCATCAGACTGCTAAATAGCCATCAGACTGTTAAATAGCCATCAGACTGCTAAATAGCCATCAGACTGCTAAATAGCCATCAGACTCCTAAATAGCCGTGAGACAGCTAAATAGCCATCAGACTGCTAAATACCCATCAGACTGCTAAATAGCCATCAGACTGCTAAATAGCCATCAGACTGTTAAATAGCCATCAGACTGCTAAATAGCCATCAGACTGCTAAATAGCCATCAGAATGCTAAATAACCATCAGACTCCTAAATAGCCATCAGACTGCTAAAAAGCCATCAGACTGTTAAATAGCCATAAGACTGCTAAATAGCCATCAGTCTGCTAAATAGCCATCAGACTCCAAAATAACCGTGAGACAGCTAAATAGCCATCAGACTGCTAAATACCCATCAGACTGCTAAATAGCCATCAGACTGCTAAATAGCAATCAGACTCCTAAATAGCCATCAGAATGCTAAATAGCCATCAGACTCCTAAATAGCCGTGAGACAGCTAAATAGCCATCAGACTGCTAAATAGCAGTGAGACTGCTAAATAGCCATCAGACTCCTAAATTGCCGTGAGACAGCTAAATAGCCATCAGACTGCTAAATATCCATCAGACTGCAAAATAGCCATCAGACTGTTAAATAGCCATCAGTCTGTAAAATAGCCATCAGACTGCTAAATATCCATCAGACTGCTAAATATCCATCAGTCTGTTAAATAGCCATCAGACTGCTAAATAGCCATCAGACTGATAAATAGCCATAAGACTGTTAAATAGCCATCAGACTGCTAAATAGCCATCAGAATGTTAAATAGCCATCAGACTCCTAAATAGCCGTGAGACAGCTAAATAGCCATCAGACTGCTAAATACCCATCAGACTGCTAAATAGCCATCAGACTGCTAAATAGCCATCAGACTGTTAAATAGCCATCAGACTGCTAAATAGCCATCAGACTGCTAAATAGCCATCAGAATGCTAAATAACCATCAGACTCCTAAATAGCCATCAGACTGCTAAAAAGCCATCAGACTGTTAAATAGCCATAAGACTGCTAAATAGCCATCAGTCTGCTAAATAGCCATCAGACTCCAAAATAGCCGTGAGACAGCTAAATAGCCATCAGACTGCTAAATACCCATCAGACTGCTAAATAGCCATCAGACTGCTAAATAGCCATCAGACTGTTAAATAGCCATCAGACTGCTAAATAGCCATCAGACTGCTAAATAGCCATCAGAATGCTAAATAACCATCAGACTCCTAAATAGCCATCAGACTGCTAAAAAGCCATCAGACTGTTAAATAGCCATAAGACTGCTAAATAGCCATCAGTCTGCTAAATAGCCATCAGACTCCAAAATAACCGTGAGACAGCTAAATAGCCATCAGACTGCTAAATACCCATCAGACTGCTAAATAGCCATCAGACTGCTAAATAGCAATCAGACTCCTAAATAGCCATCAGAATGCTAAATAGCCATCAGACTCCTAAATAGCCGTGAGACAGCTAAATAGCCATCAGACTGCTAAATAGCAGTGAGACTGCTAAATAGCCATCAGACTCCTAAATTGCCGTGAGACAGCTAAATAGCCATCAGACTGCTAAATATCCATCAGACTGCAAAATAGCCATCAGACTGTTAAATAGCCATCAGTCTGTAAAATAGCCATCAGACTGCTAAATATCCATCAGACTGCTAAATATCCATCAGTCTGTTAAATAGCCATCATACTGCTAAATAGCCATCAGACTGCTAAATAGCCATCAGACTGATAAATAGCCATAAGACTGTTAAATAGCCATCAGACTGCTAAATAGCCATCAGAATGTTAAATAGCCATCAGACTCCTAAATAGCCGTGAGACAGCTAAATAGCCATCAGACTGCTAAATACCCATCAGACTGCTAAATAGCCATCAGACTGCTAAATAGCCATCAGACTGTTAAATAGCCATCAGACTGCTAAATAGCCATCAGACTGCTAAATAGCCATCAGAATGCTAAATAACCATCAGACTCCTAAATAGCCATCAGACTGCTAAAAAGCCATCAGACTGTTAAATAGCCATAAGACTGCTAAATAGCCATCAGTCTGCTAAATAGCCATCAGACTCCAAAATAGCCGTGAGACAGCTAAATAGCCATCAGACTGCTAAATACCCATCAGACTGCTAAATAGCCATCAGACTGCTAAATAGCAATCAGACTCCTAAATAGCCATCAGAATGCTAAATAGCCATCAGACTCCTAAATAGCCGTGAGACAGCTAAATAGCCATCAGACTGCTAAATAGCAGTGAGACTGCTAAATAGCCATCAGACTCCTAAATTGCCGTGAGAAAGCTAAATAGCCATCAGACTGCTAAATATCCATCAGACTGCAAAATAGCCATCAGACTGTTAAATAGCCATCAGTCTGTAAAATAGCCATCAGACTGCTAAATATCCATCAGACTGCTAAATATCCATCAGTCTGTTAAATAGCCATCATACTGCTAAATAGCCATCAGACTGCTAAATAGCCATCGAACTGATAAATAGCCATAAGACTGTTAAATAGCCATCAGACTGCTAAATAGCCATCAGAATGTTAAATAGCCATCAGACTCCTAAATAGCCGTGAGACAGCTAAATAGCCATCAGACTGCTAAATAGCAATCAGACTGCTAAATAGCCATCAGAACGCTAAATAGCCATCAGACTGCTAAATAGCCATCAGAATGCTCAATAACCATCAGACTCCTAAATAGCCATGAGACTGCTAAATAGCCATCAGACTGCTAAATAGCCATCAGAATGCTAAAAAACCATCAGACTCCTAAATAGCCATGAGACAGCTAAATAGCCATCAGACTGCTAAATAGCCATCAGACTCCTAAATTGCCGTGAGACAGCTAAATAGCCATCAGACTGCTAAATAGCCATCAGACTGCTAAATAGCCATCAGACTGCTAAATAGCCATCAGACTCCTAAATAGCCGTGAGACAGCTAAATAGCCATCAGACTGCTAAATAGCAATCAGACTGCTAAATAGCCATCAGAACGCTAAATAGCCATCAGACTGCTAAATAGCCATCAGAATGCTCAATAACCATCAGACTCCTAAATAGCCATGAGACAGCTAAATAGCCATCAGACTGCTAAATAGCCATCAGACTCCTAAATTGCCGTGAGACAGCTAAATAGCCATCAGACTGCTTAATAGCCATCAGACTGCTAAATATCCATCAGACTGCTAAATAGCCATCAGTCTGTTAAATAGCCATCAGACTGCTAAATAGCAATCAGACTGCTAAATAGCCATCAGAACGCTAAATAGCCATCAGACTGCTAAATAGCCATCAGAATGCTCAATAACCATCAGACTCCTAAATAGCCATGAGACTGCTAAATAGCCATCAGACTGCTAAATAGCCATCAGAATGCTAAAAAACCATCAGACTCCTAAATAGCCATGAGACAGCTAAATAGCCATCAGACTGCTAAATAGCCATCAGACTCCTAAATTGCCGTGAGACAGCTAAATAGCCATCAGACTGCTAAATAGCCATCAGACTGCTAAATAGCCATCAGACTCCTAAATAGCCGTGAGACAGCTAAATAGCCATCAGACTGCTAAATAGCAATCAGACTGCTAAATAGCCATCAGAACGCTAAATAGCCATCAGACTGCTAAATAGCCATCAGAATGCTCAATAACCATCAGACTCCTAAATAGCCATGAGACAGCTAAATAGCCATCAGACTGCTAAATAGCCATCAGACTGCTAAATAGCCATCAGTCTGCTAAATAGCCATCAGACTCCTAAATAGCCGTGAGACAGCTAAATAGCCATCAGACTGCTAAATACCCATCAGACTGCTAAATAGCCATCAGACTGCTAAATAGCCATCAGACTGTTAAATAGCCATCAGACTGCTAAATAGCCATCAGACTGCTAAATAGCCATCAGAATGCTAAATAACCATCAGACTCCTAAATAGCCATCAGACTGCTAAAAAGCCATCAGACTGTTAAATAGCCATAAGACTGCTAAATAGCCATCAGTCTGCTAAATAGCCATCAGACTCCAAAATAGCCGTGAGACAGCTAAATAGCCATCAGACTGCTAAATACCCATCAGACTGCTAAATAGCCATCAGAATGCTAAATAGCCATCAGACTCCTAAATAGCCATCAGACTTTTAAATAGCCATCAGACTGCTAAATAGCCATCAGACTGCTAAATAGCCATCAGACTGCTAAATAGCCATCAGAATGCTAAATACCCATCAGAATGCTAAAAAAACATCAGACTCCTAAATAGCCATGAGACAGCTAAATAGCCATCAGACAGTTAAATAGCCATCAGACTGCTAAATAGCCATCAGACTGCTAAATAGCCATCAGACTGCTAAATAGCCATCAGACTGCTAAATAGCCATCAGACTGTTAAATAGCCATCAGTCTGTAAAGTAGCCATCAGACTGCTAAATAGCCATCAGACTCCTAAATAGCCGTGAGATAGCTAAAAAAAACATCAGACTGCTAAATAGCCATCAGACTGCTAAATAGCCACGAGACAACTAAATAGCCATCAGACTGCTAAATAGCAGTGAGACAGCTAAATAGCCATTAGACTCCTAAATAGCCATCAGACTGCTAAATAGCCATCAGAATGCTAAATAGCCATCAGACTGCTAAATACCCATCAGACTGCTAAATAGCCATCAGAATGCTAAATAGCCATCAGACTCCTAAATAGCCATCAGACTTTTAAATAGCCATCAGACTGCTAAATAGCCATCAGACTGCTAAATAGCCATCAGACTGCTAAATAGCCATCAGAATGCTAAATACCCATCAGAATGCTAAAAAAACATCAGACTCCTAAATAGCCATGAGACAGCTAAATAGCCATCAGACAGTTAAATAGCCATCAGACTGCTAAATAGCCATCAGACTGCTAAATAGCCATCAGACTGCTAAATAGCCATCAGACTGTTAAATAGCCATCAGTCTGTAAAGTAGCCATCAGACTGCTAAATAGCCATCAGACTCCTAAATAGCCGTGAGATAGCTAAAAAAACATCAGACTGCTAAATAGCCATCAGACTGCTAAATAGCCACGAGACAACTAAATAGCCATCAGACTGCTAAATAGCAGTGAGACAGCTAAATAGCCATTAGACTCCTAAATAGCCATCAGACTGCTAAATAGCCATCAGAATGCTAAATAGCCATCAGAATGCTAAATAACCATCAGACTCCTAAATAGCCATCAGACTGCTAAATAGCCATCAGACTACTAAATAGCCATCAGACTGCTAAATAGCCATCAGACTTTTAAATAGCCATCAGACTGCTAAATAGCCATCAGACTGCTAAATAGCCATCAGAATGCTAAATAGCCATCAGACTCCTAAATAGCCATGAGACTGCTAAATAGCCATCAGACTGCTAAATAGCCATCAGAATGCTAAAAAACCATCAGACTCCTAAATAGCCATGAGACAGCTAAATAGCCATCAGACTGCTAAATAGCCATCAGACTCCTAAATTGCCGTGAGACAGCTAAATAGCCATCAGACTGCTAAATAGCCATCAGACTGCTAAATAGCCATCAGACTCCTAAATAGCCGTGAGACAGCTAAATAGCCATCAGACTGCTAAATAGCAATCAGACTGCTAAATAGCCATCAGAACGCTAAATAGCCATCAGACTGCTAAATAGCCATCAGAATGCTCAATAACCATCAGACTCCTAAATAGCCATGAGACAGCTAAATAGCCATCAGACTGCTAAATAGCCATCAGACTCCTAAATTGCCGTGAGACAGCTAAATAGCCATCAGACTGCTTAATAGCCATCAGACTGCTAAATATCCATCAGACTGCTAAATAGCCATCAGTCTGTTAAATAGCCATCAGACTGCTAAATAGCCATCAGACTGCTAAATAGCCATCAGTCTGTTAGACTGCTAAATAGCCATCAGTCTGCTAAATAGCCATCAGACTCCTAAATAGCCGTGAGACAGCTAAATAGCCATCAGACTGCTAAATAGCCATCAGACTGCTAAATAGCCATCAGACTGTTAAATAGCCATCAGACTGCTAAATAGCCATCAGTCTGCTAAATAACCATCAGACTCCTAAATAGCCATGAGACTGCTAAATAGCCATCAGACTGCTAAATAGCCATCAGACTCCTAAATTGCCGTGAGACAGCTAAATAGCCATCAGACTGCTTAATAGCCATCAGACTGCTAAATATCCATCAGACTGCTAAATAGCCATCAGTCTGTTAAATAGCCATCAGACTGCTAAATAGCCATCAGACTGCTAAATAGCCATCAGTCTGCTAAATAGCCATCAGACTCCTAAATAGCCGTGAGACAGCTAAATAGCCATCAGACTGCTAAATACCCATCAGACTGCTAAATAGCCATCAGACTGCTAAATAGCCATAAGACTGCTAAATAGCCATCAGTCTGCTAAATAGCCATCAGACTCCAAAATAGCCGTGAGACAGCTAAATAGCCATCAGACTGCTAAATACCCATCAGACTGCTAAATAGCCATCAGAATGCTAAATAGCCATCAGACTCCTAAATAGCCATCAGACTTTTAAATAGCCATCAGACTGCTAAATAGCCATCAGACTGCTAAATAGCCATCAGACTGCTAAATAGCCATCAGAATGCTAAATAGCCATCAGACTGTTAAATAGCCATCAGTCTGTAAAGTAGCCATCAGTCTGCTAAATAGCCATCAGACTCCAAAATAGCCGTGAGACAGCTAAATAGCCATCAGACTGCTAAATACCCATCAGACTGCTAAATAGCCATCAGAATGCTAAATAGCCATCAGACTCCTAAATAGCCATCAGACTTTTAAATAGTCATCAGACTGCTAAATAGCCATCAGACTGCTAAATAGCCATCAGACTGCTAAATAGCCATCAGAATGCTAAATAGCCATCAGAATGCTAAAAAAACATCAGACTCCTAAATAGCCATGAGACAGCTAAATAGCCATCAGACAGCTAAATAGCCATCAGACTGCTAAATAGCCATCAGACTGCTAAATAGCCATCAGACTGCTAAATAGCCATCAGACTGTTAAATAGCCATCAGTCTGTAAAGTAGCCATCAGACTGCTAAATAGCCATCAGACTCCTAAATAGCCGTGAGATAGCTAAAAAAAACATCAGACTGCTAAATAGCCATCAGACTGCTAAATAGCCACGAGACAACTAAATAGCCATCAGATTGCTAAATAGCAGTGAGACAGCTAAATAGCCATCAGACTCCTAAATAGCCATCAGACTGCTAAATAGCCATCAGAATGCTAAATAGCCATCAGAATGCTAAATAACCATCAGACTGTTAAATAGCCATCAGACTGCTAAATAGCCATCAGTCTGCTAAATAACCATCAGACTCCTAAATAGCCATGAGACTGCTAAATAGCCATCAGACTGCTTAATAGCCATCAGACTGCTAAATATCCATCAGACTGCTAAATAGCCATCAGTCTGTTAAATAGCCATCAGACTGCTAAATAGCCATCAGACTGCTAAATAGCCATCAGTCTGCTAAATAGCCATCAGACTCCTAAATAGCCGTGAGACAGCTAAATAGCCATCAGACTGCTAAATACCCATCAGACTGCTAAATAGCCATCAGACTGCTAAATAGCCATCAGACTGTTAAATAGCCATCAGACTGCTAAATAGCCATCAGACTGCTAAATAGCCATCAGAATGCTAAATAACCATCAGACTCCTAAATAGCCATCAGACTGCTAAAAAGCCATCAGACTGTTAAATAGCCATAAGACTGCTAAATAGCCATCAGTCTGCTAAATAGCCATCAGACTCCAAAATAGCCGTGAGACAGCTAAATAGCCATCAGACTGCTAAATACCCATCAGACTGCTAAATAGCCATCAGAATGCTAAATAGCCATCAGACTCCTAAATAGCCATCAGACTTTTAAATAGCCATCAGACTGCTAAATAGCCATCAGACTGCTAAATAGCCATCAGACTGCTAAATAGCCATCAGACTGCTAAATAGCCATCAGACTGTTAAATAGCCATCAGTCTGTAAAGTAGCCATCAGTCTGCTAAATAGCCATCAGACTCCAAAATAGCCGTGAGACAGCTAAATAGCCATCAGACTGCTAAATACCCATCAGACTGCTAAATAGCCATCAGAATGCTAAATAGCCATCAGACTCCTAAATAGCCATCAGACTTTTAAATAGCCATCAGACTGCTAAATAGCCATCAGACTGCTAAATAGCCATCAGACTGCTAAATAGCCATCAGAATGCTAAATAGCCATCAGAATGCTAAAAAAACATCAGACTCCTAAATAGCCATGAGACAGCTAAATAGCCATCAGACAGCTAAATAGCCATCAGACTGCTAAATAGCCATCAGACTGCTAAATAGCCATCAGACTGCTAAATAGCCATCAGACTGTTAAATAGCCATCAGTCTGTAAAGTAGCCATCAGACTGCTAAATAGCCATCAGACTCCTAAATAGCCGTGAGATAGCTAAAAAAAACATCAGACTGCTAAATAGCCATCAGACTGCTAAATAGCCACGAGACAACTAAATAGCCATCAGATTGCTAAATAGCAGTGAGACAGCTAAATAGCCATCAGACTCCTAAATAGCCATCAGACTGCTAAATAGCCATCAGAATGCTAAATAGCCATCAGAATGCTAAATAACCATCAGACTCCTAAATAGCCATCAGACTGCTAAATAGCCATCAGACTGCTAAATAGCCATCAGACTGCTAAATAGCCATCAGACTTTTAAATAGCCATCAGACTGCTAAATAGCCATCAGACTGCTAAATAGCCATCAGAATGCTAAATAGCCATCAGAATGCTAAATAACCATCAGACTCCTAAATAGCCATCAGACTGCTAAATAGCCATCAGACTGTTAAATAGCCATCAGACTGCTAAATAGCCATCAGTCAGCTAAATAGCCATCAGACTCCTAAATAGCAATCAGACTGCTAAATAGCCATCAGTCTGTTAAATAGCCATCAGACTGCTAAATAGCCATCAGAATGCTAAAAAACCATCAGACTCCTAAATAGCCATGAGACAGCTAAATAGCCATCATACTGCTAAATAGCCATCAGACTCCTAAATTGCCGTGAGACAGCTAAATAGCCATCAGACTGCTAAATAGCCATCAGACTGCTAAATAGCCATCAGACTGCTAAATAGCCATCAGACTCCTAAATAGCCGTGAGACAGCTAAATAGCCATCAGACTGCTAAATAGCAATCAGACTGCTAAATAGCCATCAGAACGCTAAATAGCCATCAGACTGCTAAATAGCCATCAGAATGCTCAATAACCATCAGACTCCTAAATAGCCATGAGACAGCTAAATAGCCATCAGACTGCTAAATAGCCATCAGACTCCTAAATTGCCGTGAGACAGCTAAATAGCCATCAGACTGCTTAATAGCCATCAGACTGCTAAATATCCATCAGACTGCTAAATAGCCATCAGTCTGTTAAATAGCCATCAGACTGCTAAATAGCCATCAGACTGCTAAATAGCCATCAGTCTGCTAAATAGCCATCAGACTCCTAAATAGCCGTGAGACAGCTAAATAGCCATCAGACTGCTAAATAGCCATCAGACTGCTAAATAGCCATCAGACTGTTAAATAGCCATCAGACTGCTAAATAGCCATCAGTCTGCTAAATAACCATCAGACTCCTAAATTGCCGTGAGACAGCTAAATAGCCATCAGACTGCTTAATAGCCATCAGACTGCTAAATATCCATCAGACTGCTAAATAGCCATCAGTCTGTTAAATAGCCATCAGACTGCTAAATAGCCATCAGACTGCTAAATAGCCATCAGTCTGCTAAATAGCCATCAGACTCCTAAATAGCCGTGAGACAGCTAAATAGCCATCAGACTGCTAAATAGCCATCAGACTGCTAAATAGCCATCAGACTGTTAAATAGCCATCAGACTGCTAAATAGCCATCAGAATGCTAAATAGCCATCAGAATGCTAAAAAAACATCAGACTCCTAAATAGCCATGAGACAGCTAAATAGCCATCAGACAGCTAAATAGCCATCAGACTGCTAAATAGCCATCAGACTGCTAAATAGCCATCAGACTGCTAAATAGCCATCAGACTGTTAAATAGCCATCAGTCTGTAAAGTAGCCATCAGTCTGCTAAATAGCCATCAGACTCCAAAATAGCCGTGAGACAGCTAAATAGCCATCAGACTGCTAAATACCCATCAGACTGCTAAATAGCCATCAGAATGCTAAATAGCCATCAGACTCCTAAATAGCCATCAGACTTTTAAATAGCCATCAGACTGCTAAATAGCCATCAGACTGCTAAATAGCCATCAGACTGCTAAATAGCCATCAGAATGCTAAATAGCCATCAGAATGCTAAAAAAACATCAGACTCCTAAATAGCCATGAGACAGCTAAATAGCCATCAGACAGCTAAATAGCCATCAGACTGCTAAATAGCCATCAGACTGCTAAATAGCCATCAGACTGCTAAATAGCCATCAGACTGTTAAATAGCCATCAGTCTGTAAAGTAGCCATCAGACTGCTAAATAGCCATCAGACTCCTAAATAGCCGTGAGATAGCTAAAAAAAACATCAGACTGCTAAATAGCCATCAGACTGCTAAATAGCCACGAGACAACTAAATAGCCATCAGATTGCTAAATAGCAGTGAGACAGCTAAATAGCCATCAGACTCCTAAATAGCCATCAGACTGCTAAATAGCCATCAGAATGCTAAATAGCCATCAGAATGCTAAATAACCATCAGACTCCTAAATAGCCATCAGACTGCTAAATAGCCATCAGACTGCTAAATAGCCATCAGACTGCTAAATAGCCATCAGACTTTTAAATAGCCATCAGACTGCTAAATAGCCATCAGACTGTTAAATAGCCATCAGACTGCTAAATAGCCATCAGTCAGCTAAATAGCCATCAGACTCCTAAATAGCAATCAGACTGCTAAATAGCCATCAGTCTGTTAAATAGCCATCAGACTGCTAAATAGCCATCAGAATGCTAAAAAACCATCAGACTCCTAAATAGCCATGAGACAGCTAAATAGCCATCATACTGCTAAATAGCCATCAGACTCCTAAATAGCCATCAGACTGCTAAATAGCCATCAGAATGCTAAATAGCCATCAGAATGCTAAATAACCATCAGACTCCTAAATAGCCATCAGACTGCTAAATAGCCATCAGACTGCTAAATAGCCATCAGACTGCTAAATAGCCATCAGACTTTTAAATAGCCATCAGACTGCTAAATAGCCATCAGACTGCTAAATAGCCATCAGAATGCTAAATAGCCATCAGAATGCTAAATAACCATCAGACTCCTAAATAGCCATCAGACTGCTAAATAGCCATCAGACTGTTAAATAGCCATCAGACTGCTAAATAGCCATCAGTCAGCTAAATAGCCATCAGACTCCTAAATAGCAATCAGACTGCTAAATAGCCATCAGTCTGTTAAATAGCCATCAGACTGCTAAATAGCCATCAGAATGCTAAAAAACCATCAGACTCCTAAATAGCCATGAGACAGCTAAATAGCCATCATACTGCTAAATAGCCATCAGACTCCTAAATTGCCGTGAGACAGCTAAATAGCCATCAGACTGCTAAATAGCCATCAGACTGCTAAATAGCCATCAGACTGCTAAATAGCCATCAGACTCCTAAATAGCCGTGAGACAGCTAAATAGCCATCAGACTGCTAAATAGCAATCAGACTGCTAAATAGCCATCAGAACGCTAAATAGCCATCAGACTGCTAAATAGCCATCAGAATGCTCAATAACCATCAGACTCCTAAATAGCCATGAGACAGCTAAATAGCCATCAGACTGCTAAATAGCCATCAGACTCCTAAATTGCCGTGAGACAGCTAAATAGCCATCAGACTGCTTAATAGCCATCAGACTGCTAAATATCCATCAGACTGCTAAATAGCCATCAGTCTGCTAAATAGCCATCAGACTCCTAAATAGCCGTGAGACAGCTAAATAGCCATCAGACTGCTAAATAGCCATCAGACTGCTAAATAGCCATCAGAATGCTAAATAGCCATCAGACTCCTAAATAGCCATCAGACTTTTAAATAGCCATCAGACTGCTAAATAGCCATCAGACTGCTAAATAGCCATCAGAATGCTAAATAGCCATCAGAATGCTAAAAAACCATCAGACTCCTAAATAGCCATGAGACAGCTAAATAGCCATCAGACAGCTAAATAGCCATCAGACTGCTAAATAGCCATCAGACTGCTAAATAGCCATCAGACTGCTAAATAGCCATCAGACTGTTAAATAGCCATCAGTCTGTAAAGTAGCCATCAGACTGCTAAATAGCCATCAGACTCCTAAATAGCCGTGAGATAGCTAAAAAAAACATCAGACTGCTAAATAGCCATCAGACTGCTAAATAGCCACGAGACAACTAAATAGCCATCAGATTGCTAAATAGCAGTGAGACAGCTAAATAGCCATCAGACTCCTAAATAGCCATCAGACTGCTAAATAGCCATCAGAATGCTAAATAGCCATCAGAATGCTAAATAACCATCAGACTCCTAAATAGCCATCAGACTGCTAAATAGCCATCAGACTGCTAAATAGCCATCAGACTGCTAAATAGCCATCAGACTTTTAAATAGCCATCAGACTGCTAAATAGCCATCAGACTGCTAAATAGCCATCAGAATGCTAAATAGCCATCAGAATGCTAAATAACCATCAGACTCCTAAATAGCCATCAGACTGCTAAATAGCCATCAGACTGTTAAATAGCCATCAGACTGCTAAATAGCCATCAGTCAGCTAAATAGCCATCAGACTCCTAAATAGCAATCAGAATGCTAAATAGCCATCAGTCTGTTAAATAGCCATCAGACTGCTAAATAGCCATCAGAATGCTAAAAAACCATCAGACTCCTAAATAGCCATGAGACAGCTAAATAGCCATCATACTGCTAAATAGCCATCAGACTCCTAAATTGCCGTGAGACAGCTAAATAGCCATCAGACTGCTAAATAGCCATCAGACTGCTAAATAGCCATCAGACTGCTAAATAGCCATCAGACTCCTAAATAGCCGTGAGACAGCTAAATAGCCATCAGACTGCTAAATAGCAATCAGACTGCTAAATAGCCATCAGAACGCTAAATAGCCATCAGACTGCTAAATATCCATCAGACTGCTAAATAGCCATCAGTCTGTTAAATAGCCATCAGACTGCTAAATAGCCATCAGACTGCTAAATAGCCATCAGTCTGCTAAATAGCCATCAGACTCCTAAATAGCCGTGAGACAGCTAAATAGCCATCAGACTGCTAAATTGCCGTGAGACAGCTAAATAGCCATCAGACTGCTAAATAGCCATCAGACTGCTAAATAGCCATCAGAATGCTCAATAACCATCAGACTCCTAAATAGCCATGAGACAGCTAAATAGCCATCAGACTGCTAAATAGCCATCAGACTCCTAAATTGCCGTGAGACAGCTAAATAGCCATCAGACTGCTTAATAGCCATCAGACTGCTAAATATCCATCAGACTGCTAAATAGCCATCAGTCTGTTAAATAGCCATCAGACTGCTAAATAGCCATCAGACTGCTAAATAGCCATCAGTCTGCTAAATAGCCATCAGACTCCTAAATAGCCGTGAGACAGCTAAATAGCCATCAGACTGCTAAATAGCCATCAGACTGCTAAATAGCCATCAGACTGTTAAATAGCCATCAGACTGCTAAATAGCCATCAGTCTGCTAAATAACCATCAGACTCCTAAATTGCCGTGAGACAGCTAAATAGCCATCAGACTGCTTAATAGCCATCAGACTGCTAAATATCCATCAGACTGCTAAATAGCCATCAGTCTGTTAAATAGCCATCAGACTGCTAAATAGCCATCAGACTGCTAAATAGCCATCAGTCTGCTAAATAGCCATCAGACTCCTAAATAGCCGTGAGACAGCTAAATAGCCATCAGACTGCTAAATAGCCATCAGACTGCTAAATAGCCATCAGACTGTTAAATAGCCATCAGACTGCTAAATAGCCATCAGTCTGCTAAATAACCATCAGACTCCTAAATAGCCATGAGACTGCTAAATAGCCATCAGACTGCTAAATAGCAATCAGACTGCTAAATAGCCATCGAACGCTAAATAGCCATCAGACTGCTAAATAGCCATCAGAATGCTCAATAACCATCAGACTCCTAAATAGCCATGAGACAGCTAAATAGCCATCAGACTGCTAAATAGCCATCAGACTCCTAAATTGCCGTGAGACAGCTAAATAGCCATCAGACTGCTTAATAGCCATCAGACTGCTAAATATCCATCAGACTGCTAAATAGCCATCAGTCTGTTAAATAGCCATCAGACTGCTAAATAGCCATCAGACTGCTAAATAGCCATCAGTCTGCTAAATAGCCATCAGACTCCTAAATAGCCGTGAGACAGCTAAATAGCCATCAGACTGCTAAATACCCATCAGACTGCTAAATAGCCATCAGACTGCTAAAAAACCATCAGACTCCTAAATAGCCATGAGACAGCTAAATAGCCATCAGACTGCTAAATAGCCATCAGACTCCTAAATTGCCGTGAGACAGCTAAATAGCCATCAGACTGCTAAATAGCCATCAGACTCCTAAATAGCCGTGAGACAGCTAAATAGCCATCAGACTGCTAAATAGCAATCAGACTGCTAAATAGCCATCAGAACGCTAAATAGCCATCAGACTGCTAAATAGCCATCAGAATGCTCAATAACCATCAGACTCCTAAATAGCCATGAGACAGCTAAATAGCCATCAGACTGCTAAATAGCCATCAGACTCCTAAATTGCCGTGAGACAGCTAAATAGCCATCAGACTGCTTAATAGCCATCAGACTGCTAAATATCCATCAGACTGCTAAATAGCCATCAGTCTGTTAAATAGCCATCAGACTGCTAAATAGCCATCAGACTGCTAAATAGCCATCAGTCTGCTAAATAGCCATCAGACTCCTAAATAGCCGTGAGACAGCTAAATAGCCATCAGACTGCTAAATAGCCATCAGACTGCTAAATAGCCATCAGACTGTTAAATAGCCATCAGACTGCTAAATAGCCATCAGTCTGCTAAATAACCATCAGACTCCTAAATTGCCGTGAGACAGCTAAATAGCCATCAGACTGCTTAATAGCCATCAGACTGCTAAATATCCATCAGACTGCTAAATAGCCATCAGTCTGTTAAATAGCCATCAGACTGCTAAATAGCCATCAGACTGCTAAATAGCCATCAGTCTGCTAAATAGCCATCAGACTCCTAAATAGCCGTGAGACAGCTAAATAGCCATCAGACTGCTAAATAGCCATCAGACTGTTAAATAGCCATCAGACTGCTAAATAGCCATCAGACTGCTAAATAGCAATCAGACTGCTAAATAGCCATCGAACGCTAAATAGCCATCAGACTGCTAAATAGCCATCAGAATGCTCAATAACCATCAGACTCCTAAATAGCCATGAGACAGCTAAATAGCCATCAGACTGCTAAATAGCCATCAGACTCCTAAATTGCCGTGAGACAGCTAAATAGCCATCAGACTGCTTAATAGCCATCAGACTGCTAAATATCCATCAGACTGCTAAATAGCCATCAGTCTGTTAAATAGCCATCAGACTGCTAAATAGCCATCAGACTGCTAAATATCCATCAGACTGCTAAATAGCCATCAGTCTGTTAAATAGCCATCAGACTGCTAAATAGCCATCAGACTGCTAAATAGCCATCAGTCTGCTAAATAGCCATCAGACTCCTAAATAGCCGTGAGACAGCTAAATAGCCATCAGACTGCTAAATACCCATCAGACTGCTAAATAGCCATCAGACTGCTAAATAGCCATCAGACTGTTAAATAGCCATCAGACTGCTAAATAGCCATCAGACTGCTAAATAGCCATCAGAATGCTAAATAACCATCAGACTCCTAAATAGCCATCAGACTGCTAAAAAGCCATCAGACTGTTAAATAGCCATAAGACTGCTAAATAGCCATCAGTCTGCTAAATAGCCATCAGACTCCAAAATAGCCGTGAGACAGCTAAATAGCCATCAGACTGCTAAATACCCATCAGACTGCTAAATAGCCATCAGAATGCTAAATAGCCATCAGACTCCTAAATAGCCATCAGACTTTTAAATAGCCATCAGACTGCTAAATAGCCATCAGACTGCTAAATAGCCATCAGACTGCTAAATAGCCATCAGAATACTAAATAGCCATCAGAATGCTAAAAAAACATCAGACTCCTAAATAGCCATGAGACAGCTAAATAGCCATCAGACAGCTAAATAGCCATCAGACTGCTAAATAGCCATCAGACTGCTAAATAGCCATCAGACTGCTAAATAGCCATCAGACTGTTAAATAGCCATCAGTCTGTAAAGTAGCCATCAGACTGCTAAATAGCCATCAGACTCCTAAATAGCCGTGAGATAGCTAAAAAAACCATCAGACTGCTAAATAGCCATCAGACTGCTAAATAGCCACGAGACAACTAAATAGCCATCAGACTGCTAAATAGCAGTGAGACAGCTAAATAGCCATCAGACTCCTAAATAGCCATCAGACTGCTAAATAGCCATCAGAATGCTAAATAGCCATCAGAATGCTAAATAACCATCAGACTCCTAAATAGCCATCAGACTGCTAAATAGCCATCAGACTGCTAAATAGCCATCAGACTGCTAAATAGCCATCAGACTTTTAAATAGCCATCAGACTGCTAAATAGCCATCAGACTGCTAAATAGCCATCAGAATGCTAAATAGCCATCAGAATGCTAAATAACCATCAGACCCCTAAATAGCCATCAGACTGCTAAATAGCCATCAGACTGTTAAATAGCCATCAGACTGCTAAATAGCCATCAGTCAGCTAAATAGCCATCAGACTCCTAAATAGCAATCAGACTGCTAAATAGCCATCAGAACGCTAAATAGCCATCAGACTGCTAAATAGCCATCAGAATTCTCAATAACCATCAGACTCCTAAATAGCCATGAGACTGCTAAATAGCCATCAGACTGCTAAATAGCCATCAGAATGCTAAAAAACCATCAGACTCCTAAATAGCCATGAGACAGCTAAATAGCCATCAGACTGCTAAATAGCCGTGAGACAGCTAAATAGCCATCAGACTGCTAAATAGCCATCAGACTGCTAAATAGCCATCAGACTGCTAAATAGCCATCAGACTCCTAAATAGCCGTGAGACAGCTAAATAGCCATCAGACTGCTAAATAGCAATCAGACTGCTAAATAGCCATCAGAACGCTAAATAGCCATCAGACTGCTAAATAGCCATCAGAATGCTCAATAACCATCAGACTCCTAAATAGCCATGAGACAGCTAAATAGCCATCAGACTGCTAAATAGCCATCAGACTCCTAAATTGCCGTGAGACAGCTAAATAGCCATCAGACTGCTTAATAGCCATCAGACTGCTAAATATCCATCAGACTGCTAAATAGCCATCAGTCTGTTAAATAGCCATCAGACTGCTAAATAGCCATCAGACTGCTAAATAGCCATCAGTCTGCTAAATAGCCATCAGACTCCTAAATAGCCGTGAGACAGCTAAATAGCCATCAGACTGCTAAATAGCCATCAGACTGCTAAATAGCCATCAGACTGCTAAATAGCCATCAGACTGTTAAATAGCCATCAGACTGCTAAATAGCCATCAGAATGCTAAATAGCCATCAGAATGCTAAAAAAACATCAGACTCCTAAATAGCCATGAGACAGCTAAATAGCCATCAGACAGCTAAATAGCCATCAGACTGCTAAATAGCCATCAGACTGCTAAATAGCCATCAGACTGCTAAATAGCCATCAGACTGTTAAATAGCCATCAGTCTGTAAAGTAGCCATCAGTCTGCTAAATAGCCATCAGACTCCAAAATAGCCGTGAGACAGCTAAATAGCCATCAGACTGCTAAATACCCATCAGACTGCTAAATAGCCATCAGAATGCTAAATAGCCATCAGACTCCTAAATAGCCATCAGACTTTTAAATAGCCATCAGACTGCTAAATAGCCATCAGACTGCTAAATAGCCATCAGACTGCTAAATAGCCATCAGAATGCTAAATAGCCATCAGAATGCTAAAAAAACATCAGACTCCTAAATAGCCATGAGACAGCTAAATAGCCATCAGACAGCTAAATAGCCATCAGACTGCTAAATAGCCATCAGACTGCTAAATAGCCATCAGACTGCTAAATAGCCATCAGACTGTTAAATAGCCATCAGTCTGTAAAGTAGCCATCAGACTGCTAAATAGCCATCAGACTCCTAAATAGCCGTGAGATAGCTAAAAAAAACATCAGACTGCTAAATAGCCATCAGACTGCTAAATAGCCACGAGACAACTAAATAGCCATCAGATTGCTAAATAGCAGTGAGACAGCTAAATAGCCATCAGACTCCTAAATAGCCATCAGACTGCTAAATAGCCATCAGAATGCTAAATAGCCATCAGAATGCTAAATAACCATCAGACTCCTAAATAGCCATCAGACTGCTAAATAGCCATCAGACTGCTAAATAGCCATCAGACTGCTAAATAGCCATCAGACTTTTAAATAGCCATCAGACTGCTAAATAGCCATCAGACTGCTAAATAGCCATCAGAATGCTAAATAGCCATCAGAATGCTAAATAACCATCAGACTCCTAAATAGCCATCAGACTGCTAAATAGCCATCAGACTGTTAAATAGCCATCAGACTGCTAAATAGCCATCAGTCAGCTAAATAGCCATCAGACTCCTAAATAGCAATCAGACTGCTAAATAGCCATCAGTCTGTTAAATAGCCATCAGACTGCTAAATAGCCATCAGAATGCTAAAAAACCATCAGACTCCTAAATAGCCATGAGACAGCTAAATAGCCATCATACTGCTAAATAGCCATCAGACTCCTAAATAGCCATCAGACTGCTAAATAGCCATCAGAATGCTAAATAGCCATCAGAATGCTAAATAACCATCAGACTCCTAAATAGCCATCAGACTGCTAAATAGCCATCAGACTGCTAAATAGCCATCAGACTGCTAAATAGCCATCAGACTTTTAAATAGCCATCAGACTGCTAAATAGCCATCAGACTGCTAAATAGCCATCAGAATGCTAAATAGCCATCAGAATGCTAAATAACCATCAGACTCCTAAATAGCCATCAGACTGCTAAATAGCCATCAGACTGTTAAATAGCCATCAGACTGCTAAATAGCCATCAGTCAGCTAAATAGCCATCAGACTCCTAAATAGCAATCAGACTGCTAAATAGCCATCAGTCTGTTAAATAGCCATCAGACTGCTAAATAGCCATCAGAATGCTAAAAAACCATCAGACTCCTAAATAGCCATGAGACAGCTAAATAGCCATCATACTGCTAAATAGCCATCAGACTCCTAAATTGCCGTGAGACAGCTAAATAGCCATCAGACTGCTAAATAGCCATCAGACTGCTAAATAGCCATCAGACTGCTAAATAGCCATCAGACTCCTAAATAGCCGTGAGACAGCTAAATAGCCATCAGACTGCTAAATAGCAATCAGACTGCTAAATAGCCATCAGAACGCTAAATAGCCATCAGACTGCTAAATAGCCATCAGAATGCTCAATAACCATCAGACTCCTAAATAGCCATGAGACAGCTAAATAGCCATCAGACTGCTAAATAGCCATCAGACTCCTAAATTGCCGTGAGACAGCTAAATAGCCATCAGACTGCTTAATAGCCATCAGACTGCTAAATATCCATCAGACTGCTAAATAGCCATCAGTCTGTTAAATAGCCATCAGACTGCTAAATAGCCATCAGACTGCTAAATAGCCATCAGTCTGCTAAATAGCCATCAGACTCCTAAATAGCCGTGAGACAGCTAAATAGCCATCAGACTGCTAAATAGCCATCAGACTGCTAAATAGCCATCAGAATGCTAAATAGCCATCAGACTCCTAAATAGCCATCAGACTTTTAAATAGCCATCAGACTGCTAAATAGCCATCAGACTGCTAAATAGCCATCAGACTGCTAAATAGCCATCAGAATGCTAAATAGCCATCAGAATGCTAAAAAACCATCAGACTCCTAAATAGCCATGAGACAGCTAAATAGCCATCAGACAGCTAAATAGCCATCAGACTGCTAAATAGCCATCAGACTGCTAAATAGCCATCAGACTGCTAAATAGCCATCAGACTGTTAAATAGCCATCAGTCTGTAAAGTAGCCATCAGACTGCTAAATAGCCATCAGACTCCTAAATAGCCGTGAGATAGCTAAAAAAAACATCAGACTGCTAAATAGCCATCAGACTGCTAAATAGCCACGAGACAACTAAATAGCCATCAGATTGCTAAATAGCAGTGAGACAGCTAAATAGCCATCAGACTCCTAAATAGCCATCAGACTGCTAAATAGCCATCAGAATGCTAAATAGCCATCAGAATGCTAAATAACCATCAGACTCCTAAATAGCCATCAGACTGCTAAATAGCCATCAGACTGCTAAATAGCCATCAGACTGCTAAATAGCCATCAGACTTTTAAATAGCCATCAGACTGCTAAATAGCCATCAGACTGCTAAATAGCCATCAGAATGCTAAATAGCCATCAGAATGCTAAATAACCATCAGACTCCTAAATAGCCATCAGACTGCTAAATAGCCATCAGACTGTTAAATAGCCATCAGACTGCTAAATAGCCATCAGTCAGCTAAATAGCCATCAGACTCCTAAATAGCAATCAGAATGCTAAATAGCCATCAGTCTGTTAAATAGCCATCAGACTGCTAAATAGCCATCAGAATGCTAAAAAACCATCAGACTCCTAAATAGCCATGAGACAGCTAAATAGCCATCATACTGCTAAATAGCCATCAGACTCCTAAATTGCCGTGAGACAGCTAAATAGCCATCAGACTGCTAAATAGCCATCAGACTGCTAAATAGCCATCAGACTGCTAAATAGCCATCAGACTCCTAAATAGCCGTGAGACAGCTAAATAGCCATCAGACTGCTAAATAGCAATCAGACTGCTAAATAGCCATCAGAACGCTAAATAGCCATCAGACTGCTAAATATCCATCAGACTGCTAAATAGCCATCAGTCTGTTAAATAGCCATCAGACTGCTAAATAGCCATCAGACTGCTAAATAGCCATCAGTCTGCTAAATAGCCATCAGACTCCTAAATAGCCGTGAGACAGCTAAATAGCCATCAGACTGCTAAATTGCCGTGAGACAGCTAAATAGCCATCAGACTGCTAAATAGCCATCAGACTGCTAAATAGCCATCAGAATGCTCAATAACCATCAGACTCCTAAATAGCCATGAGACAGCTAAATAGCCATCAGACTGCTAAATAGCCATCAGACTCCTAAATTGCCGTGAGACAGCTAAATAGCCATCAGACTGCTTAATAGCCATCAGACTGCTAAATATCCATCAGACTGCTAAATAGCCATCAGTCTGTTAAATAGCCATCAGACTGCTAAATAGCCATCAGACTGCTAAATAGCCATCAGTCTGCTAAATAGCCATCAGACTCCTAAATAGCCGTGAGACAGCTAAATAGCCATCAGACTGCTAAATAGCCATCAGACTGCTAAATAGCCATCAGACTGTTAAATAGCCATCAGACTGCTAAATAGCCATCAGTCTGCTAAATAACCATCAGACTCCTAAATTGCCGTGAGACAGCTAAATAGCCATCAGACTGCTTAATAGCCATCAGACTGCTAAATATCCATCAGACTGCTAAATAGCCATCAGTCAGCTAAATAGCCATCAGACTCCTAAATAGCAATCAGACTGCTAAATAGCCATCAGTCTGTTAAATAGCCATCAGACTGCTAAATAGCCATCAGAATGCTAAAAAACCATCAGACTCCTAAATAGCCATGAGACAGCTAAATAGCCATCATACTGCTAAATAGCCATCAGACTCCTAAATAGCCATCAGACTGCTAAATAGCCATCAGAATGCTAAATAGCCATCAGAATGCTAAATAACCATCAGACTCCTAAATAGCCATCAGACTGCTAAATAGCCATCAGACTGCTAAATAGCCATCAGACTGCTAAATAGCCATCAGACTTTTAAATAGCCATCAGACTGCTAAATAGCCATCAGACTGCTAAATAGCCATCAGAATGCTAAATAGCCATCAGAATGCTAAATAACCATCAGACTCCTAAATAGCCATCAGACTGCTAAATAGCCATCAGACTGTTAAATAGCCATCAGACTGCTAAATAGCCATCAGACTGCTAAATAGCCATCAGTCTGCTAAATAGCCATCAGACTCCTAAATAGCCGTGAGACAGCTAAATAGCCATCAGACTGCTAAATAGCCATCAGACTGCTAAATAGCCATCAGACTGTTAAATAGCCATCAGACTGCTAAATAGCCATCAGTCTGCTAAATAACCATCAGACTCCTAAATTGCCGTGAGACAGCTAAATAGCCATCAGACTGCTTAATAGCCATCAGACTGCTAAATATCCATCAGACTGCTAAATAGCCATCAGTCTGTTAAATAGCCATCAGACTGCTAAATAGCCATCAGACTGCTAAATAGCCATCAGTCTGCTAAATAGCCATCAGACTCCTAAATAGCCGTGAGACAGCTAAATAGCCATCAGACTGCTAAATAGCCATCAGACTGCTAAATAGCCATCAGACTGTTAAATAGCCATCAGACTGCTAAATAGCCATCAGTCTGCTAAATAACCATCAGACTCCTAAATAGCCATGAGACTGCTAAATAGCCATCAGACTGCTAAATAGCAATCAGACTGCTAAATAGCCATCGAACGCTAAATAGCCATCAGACTGCTAAATAGCCATCAGAATGCTCAATAACCATCAGACTCCTAAATAGCCATGAGACAGCTAAATAGCCATCAGACTGCTAAATAGCCATCAGACTCCTAAATTGCCGTGAGACAGCTAAATAGCCATCAGACTGCTTAATAGCCATCAGACTGCTAAATATCCATCAGACTGCTAAATAGCCATCAGTCTGTTAAATAGCCATCAGACTGCTAAATAGCCATCAGACTGCTAAATAGCCATCAGTCTGCTAAATAGCCATCAGACTCCTAAATAGCCGTGAGACAGCTAAATAGCCATCAGACTGCTAAATACCCATCAGACTGCTAAATAGCCATCAGACTGCTAAAAAACCATCAGACTCCTAAATAGCCATGAGACAGCTAAATAGCCATCAGACTGCTAAATAGCCATCAGACTCCTAAATTGCCGTGAGACAGCTAAATAGCCATCAGACTGCTAAATAGCCATCAGACTCCTAAATAGCCGTGAGACAGCTAAATAGCCATCAGACTGCTAAATAGCAATCAGACTGCTAAATAGCCATCAGAACGCTAAATAGCCATCAGACTGCTAAATAGCCATCAGAATGCTCAATAACCATCAGACTCCTAAATAGCCATGAGACAGCTAAATAGCCATCAGACTGCTAAATAGCCATCAGACTCCTAAATTGCCGTGAGACAGCTAAATAGCCATCAGACTGCTTAATAGCCATCAGACTGCTAAATATCCATCAGACTGCTAAATAGCCATCAGTCTGTTAAATAGCCATCAGACTGCTAAATAGCCATCAGACTGCTAAATAGCCATCAGTCTGCTAAATAGCCATCAGACTCCTAAATAGCCGTGAGACAGCTAAATAGCCATCAGACTGCTAAATAGCCATCAGACTGCTAAATAGCCATCAGACTGTTAAATAGCCATCAGACTGCTAAATAGCCATCAGTCTGCTAAATAACCATCAGACTCCTAAATTGCCGTGAGACAGCTAAATAGCCATCAGACTGCTTAATAGCCATCAGACTGCTAAATATCCATCAGACTGCTAAATAGCCATCAGTCTGTTAAATAGCCATCAGACTGCTAAATAGCCATCAGACTGCTAAATAGCCATCAGTCTGCTAAATAGCCATCAGACTCCTAAATAGCCGTGAGACAGCTAAATAGCCATCAGACTGCTAAATAGCCATCAGACTGTTAAATAGCCATCAGACTGCTAAATAGCCATCAGTCTGCTAAATAACCATCAGACTCCTAAATAGCCGTGAGACAGCTAAATAGCCATCAGACTGCTAAATAGCCATCAGACTGCTAAATAGCCATCAGACTGTTAAATAGCCATCAGACTGCTAAATAGCCATCAGTCTGCTAAATAACCATCAGACTCCTAAATAGCCATGAGACTGCTAAATAGCCATCAGACTGCTAAATAGCAATCAGACTGCTAAATAGCCATCGAACGCTAAATAGCCATCAGACTGCTAAATAGCCATCAGAATGCTCAATAACCATCAGACTCCTAAATAGCCATGAGACAGCTAAATAGCCATCAGACTGCTAAATAGCCATCAGACTCCTAAATTGCCGTGAGACAGCTAAATAGCCATCAGACTGCTTAATAGCCATCAGACTGCTAAATATCCATCAGACTGCTAAATAGCCATCAGTCTGTTAAATAGCCATCAGACTGCTAAATAGCCATCAGACTGCTAAATATCCATCAGACTGCTAAATAGCCATCAGTCTGTTAAATAGCCATCAGACTGCTAAATAGCCATCAGACTGCTAAATAGCCATCAGTCTGCTAAATAGCCATCAGACTCCTAAATAGCCGTGAGACAGCTAAATAGCCATCAGACTGCTAAATACCCATCAGACTGCTAAATAGCCATCAGACTGCTAAATAGCCATCAGACTGTTAAATAGCCATCAGACTGCTAAATAGCCATCAGACTGCTAAATAGCCATCAGAATGCTAAATAACCATCAGACTCCTAAATAGCCATCAGACTGCTAAAAAGCCATCAGACTGTTAAATAGCCATAAGACTGCTAAATAGCCATCAGTCTGCTAAATAGCCATCAGACTCCAAAATAGCCGTGAGACAGCTAAATAGCCATCAGACTGCTAAATACCCATCAGACTGCTAAATAGCCATCAGAATGCTAAATAGCCATCAGACTCCTAAATAGCCATCAGACTTTTAAATAGCCATCAGACTGCTAAATAGCCATCAGACTGCTAAATAGCCATCAGACTGCTAAATAGCCATCAGAATACTAAATAGCCATCAGAATGCTAAAAAAACATCAGACTCCTAAATAGCCATGAGACAGCTAAATAGCCATCAGACAGCTAAATAGCCATCAGACTGCTAAATAGCCATCAGACTGCTAAATAGCCATCAGACTGCTAAATAGCCATCAGACTGTTAAATAGCCATCAGTCTGTAAAGTAGCCATCAGACTGCTAAATAGCCATCAGACTCCTAAATAGCCGTGAGATAGCTAAAAAAACCATCAGACTGCTAAATAGCCATCAGACTGCTAAATAGCCACGAGACAACTAAATAGCCATCAGACTGCTAAATAGCAGTGAGACAGCTAAATAGCCATCAGACTCCTAAATAGCCATCAGACTGCTAAATAGCCATCAGAATGCTAAATAGCCATCAGAATGCTAAATAACCATCAGACTCCTAAATAGCCATCAGACTGCTAAATAGCCATCAGACTGCTAAATAGCCATCAGACTGCTAAATAGCCATCAGACTTTTAAATAGCCATCAGACTGCTAAATAGCCATCAGACTGCTAAATAGCCATCAGAATGCTAAATAGCCATCAGAATGCTAAATAACCATCAGACCCCTAAATAGCCATCAGACTGCTAAATAGCCATCAGACTGTTAAATAGCCATCAGACTGCTAAATAGCCATCAGTCAGCTAAATAGCCATCAGACTCCTAAATAGCAATCAGACTGCTAAATAGCCATCAGAACGCTAAATAGCCATCAGACTGCTAAATAGCCATCAGAATTCTCAATAACCATCAGACTCCTAAATAGCCATGAGACTGCTAAATAGCCATCAGACTGCTAAATAGCCATCAGAATGCTAAAAAACCATCAGACTCCTAAATAGCCATGAGACAGCTAAATAGCCATCAGACTGCTAAATAGCCGTGAGACAGCTAAATAGCCATCAGACTGCTAAATAGCCATCAGACTGCTAAATAGCCATCAGACTGCTAAATAGCCATCAGACTCCTAAATAGCCGTGAGACAGCTAAATAGCCATCAGACTGCTAAATAGCAATCAGACTGCTAAATAGCCATCAGAACGCTAAATAGCCATCAGACTGCTAAATAGCCATCAGAATGCTCAATAACCATCAGACTCCTAAATAGCCATGAGACAGCTAAATAGCCATCAGACTGCTAAATAGCCATCAGACTCCTAAATTGCCGTGAGACAGCTAAATAGCCATCAGACTGCTTAATAGCCATCAGACTGCTAAATATCCATCAGACTGCTAAATAGCCATCAGTCTGTTAAATAGCCATCAGACTGCTAAATAGCCATCAGACTGCTAAATAGCCATCAGTCTGCTAAATAGCCATCAGACTCCTAAATAGCCGTGAGACAGCTAAATAGCCATCAGACTGCTAAATAGCCATCAGACTGCTAAATAGCCATCAGACTGCTAAATAGCCATCAGACTGTTAAATAGCCATCAGACTGCTAAATAGCCATCAGAATGCTAAATAGCCATCAGAATGCTAAAAAAACATCAGACTCCTAAATAGCCATGAGACAGCTAAATAGCCATCAGACAGCTAAATAGCCATCAGACTGCTAAATAGCCATCAGACTGCTAAATAGCCATCAGACTGCTAAATAGCCATCAGACTGTTAAATAGCCATCAGTCTGTAAAGTAGCCATCAGTCTGCTAAATAGCCATCAGACTCCAAAATAGCCGTGAGACAGCTAAATAGCCATCAGACTGCTAAATACCCATCAGACTGCTAAATAGCCATCAGAATGCTAAATAGCCATCAGACTCCTAAATAGCCATCAGACTTTTAAATAGCCATCAGACTGCTAAATAGCCATCAGACTGCTAAATAGCCATCAGACTGCTAAATAGCCATCAGAATGCTAAATAGCCATCAGAATGCTAAAAAAACATCAGACTCCTAAATAGCCATGAGACAGCTAAATAGCCATCAGACAGCTAAATAGCCATCAGACTGCTAAATAGCCATCAGACTGCTAAATAGCCATCAGACTGCTAAATAGCCATCAGACTGTTAAATAGCCATCAGTCTGTAAAGTAGCCATCAGACTGCTAAATAGCCATCAGACTCCTAAATAGCCGTGAGATAGCTAAAAAAAACATCAGACTGCTAAATAGCCATCAGACTGCTAAATAGCCACGAGACAACTAAATAGCCATCAGATTGCTAAATAGCAGTGAGACAGCTAAATAGCCATCAGACTCCTAAATAGCCATCAGACTGCTAAATAGCCATCAGAATGCTAAATAGCCATCAGAATGCTAAATAACCATCAGACTCCTAAATAGCCATCAGACTGCTAAATAGCCATCAGACTGCTAAATAGCCATCAGACTGCTAAATAGCCATCAGACTTTTAAATAGCCATCAGACTGCTAAATAGCCATCAGACTGCTAAATAGCCATCAGAATGCTAAATAGCCATCAGAATGCTAAATAACCATCAGACTCCTAAATAGCCATCAGACTGCTAAATAGCCATCAGACTGTTAAATAGCCATCAGACTGCTAAATAGCCATCAGTCAGCTAAATAGCCATCAGACTCCTAAATAGCAATCAGACTGCTAAATAGCCATCAGTCTGTTAAATAGCCATCAGACTGCTAAATAGCCATCAGAATGCTAAAAAACCATCAGACTCCTAAATAGCCATGAGACAGCTAAATAGCCATCATACTGCTAAATAGCCATCAGACTCCTAAATAGCCATCAGACTGCTAAATAGCCATCAGAATGCTAAATAGCCATCAGAATGCTAAATAACCATCAGACTCCTAAATAGCCATCAGACTGCTAAATAGCCATCAGACTGCTAAATAGCCATCAGACTGCTAAATAGCCATCAGACTTTTAAATAGCCATCAGACTGCTAAATAGCCATCAGACTGCTAAATAGCCATCAGAATGCTAAATAGCCATCAGAATGCTAAATAACCATCAGACTCCTAAATAGCCATCAGACTGCTAAATAGCCATCAGACTGTTAAATAGCCATCAGACTGCTAAATAGCCATCAGTCAGCTAAATAGCCATCAGACTCCTAAATAGCAATCAGACTGCTAAATAGCCATCAGTCTGTTAAATAGCCATCAGACTGCTAAATAGCCATCAGAATGCTAAAAAACCATCAGACTCCTAAATAGCCATGAGACAGCTAAATAGCCATCATACTGCTAAATAGCCATCAGACTCCTAAATTGCCGTGAGACAGCTAAATAGCCATCCGACTGCTAAATAGCCATCAGACTGCTAAATAGCCATCAGACTGCTAAATAGCCATCAGACTCCTAAATAGCCGTGAGACAGCTAAATAGCCATCAGACTGCTAAATAGCAATCAGACTGCTAAATAGCCATCAGAACGCTAAATAGCCATCAGACTGCTAAATAGCCATCAGAATGCTCAATAACCATCAGACTCCTAAATAGCCATGAGACAGCTAAATAGCCATCAGACTGCTAAATAGCCATCAGACTCCTAAATTGCCGTGAGACAGCTAAATAGCCATCAGACTGCTTAATAGCCATCAGACTGCTAAATATCCATCAGACTGCTAAATAGCCATCAGTCTGTTAAATAGCCATCAGACTGCTAAATAGCCATCAGACTGCTAAATAGCCATCAGTCTGCTAAATAGCCATCAGACTCCTAAATAGCCGTGAGACAGCTAAATAGCCATCAGACTGCTAAATAGCCATCAGACTGCTAAATAGCCATCAGAATGCTAAATAGCCATCAGACTCCTAAATAGCCATCAGACTTTTAAATAGCCATCAGACTGCTAAATAGCCATCAGACTGCTAAATAGCCATCAGACTGCTAAATAGCCATCAGAATGCTAAATAGCCATCAGAATGCTAAAAAACCATCAGACTCCTAAATAGCCATGAGACAGCTAAATAGCCATCAGACAGCTAAATAGCCATCAGACTGCTAAATAGCCATCAGACTGCTAAATAGCCATCAGACTGCTAAATAGCCATCAGACTGTTAAATAGCCATCAGTCTGTAAAGTAGCCATCAGACTGCTAAATAGCCATCAGACTCCTAAATAGCCGTGAGATAGCTAAAAAAAACATCAGACTGCTAAATAGCCATCAGACTGCTAAATAGCCACGAGACAACTAAATAGCCATCAGATTGCTAAATAGCAGTGAGACAGCTAAATAGCCATCAGACTCCTAAATAGCCATCAGACTGCTAAATAGCCATCAGAATGCTAAATAGCCATCAGAATGCTAAATAACCATCAGACTCCTAAATAGCCATCAGACTGCTAAATAGCCATCAGACTGCTAAATAGCCATCAGACTGCTAAATAGCCATCAGACTTTTAAATAGCCATCAGACTGCTAAATAGCCATCAGACTGCTAAATAGCCATCAGAATGCTAAATAGCCATCAGAATGCTAAATAACCATCAGACTCCTAAATAGCCATCAGACTGCTAAATAGCCATCAGACTGTTAAATAGCCATCAGACTGCTAAATAGCCATCAGTCAGCTAAATAGCCATCAGACTCCTAAATAGCAATCAGAATGCTAAATAGCCATCAGTCTGTTAAATAGCCATCAGACTGCTAAATAGCCATCAGAATGCTAAAAAACCATCAGACTCCTAAATAGCCATGAGACAGCTAAATAGCCATCATACTGCTAAATAGCCATCAGACTCCTAAATTGCCGTGAGACAGCTAAATAGCCATCAGACTGCTAAATAGCCATCAGACTGCTAAATAGCCATCAGACTGCTAAATAGCCATCAGACTCCTAAATAGCCGTGAGACAGCTAAATAGCCATCAGACTGCTAAATAGCAATCAGACTGCTAAATAGCCATCAGAACGCTAAATAGCCATCAGACTGCTAAATATCCATCAGACTGCTAAATAGCCATCAGTCTGTTAAATAGCCATCAGACTGCTAAATAGCCATCAGACTGCTAAATAGCCATCAGTCTGCTAAATAGCCATCAGACTCCTAAATAGCCGTGAGACAGCTAAATAGCCATCAGACTGCTAAATTGCCGTGAGACAGCTAAATAGCCATCAGACTGCTAAATAGCCATCAGACTGCTAAATAGCCATCAGAATGCTCAATAACCATCAGACTCCTAAATAGCCATGAGACAGCTAAATAGCCATCAGACTGCTAAATAGCCATCAGACTCCTAAATTGCCGTGAGACAGCTAAATAGCCATCAGACTGCTTAATAGCCATCAGACTGCTAAATATCCATCAGACTGCTAAATAGCCATCAGTCTGTTAAATAGCCATCAGACTGCTAAATAGCCATCAGACTGCTAAATAGCCATCAGTCTGCTAAATAGCCATCAGACTCCTAAATAGCCGTGAGACAGCTAAATAGCCATCAGACTGCTAAATAGCCATCAGACTGCTAAATAGCCATCAGACTGTTAAATAGCCATCAGACTGCTAAATAGCCATCAGTCTGCTAAATAACCATCAGACTCCTAAATTGCCGTGAGACAGCTAAATAGCCATCAGACTGCTTAATAGCCATCAGACTGCTAAATATCCATCAGACTGCTAAATAGCCATCAGTCAGCTAAATAGCCATCAGACTCCTAAATAGCAATCAGACTGCTAAATAGCCATCAGTCTGTTAAATAGCCATCAGACTGCTAAATAGCCATCAGAATGCTAAAAAACCATCAGACTCCTAAATAGCCATGAGACAGCTAAATAGCCATCATACTGCTAAATAGCCATCAGACTCCTAAATAGCCATCAGACTGCTAAATAGCCATCAGAATGCTAAATAGCCATCAGAATGCTAAATAACCATCAGACTCCTAAATAGCCATCAGACTGCTAAATAGCCATCAGACTGCTAAATAGCCATCAGACTGCTAAATAGCCATCAGACTTTTAAATAGCCATCAGACTGCTAAATAGCCATCAGACTGCTAAATAGCCATCAGAATGCTAAATAGCCATCAGAATGCTAAATAACCATCAGACTCCTAAATAGCCATCAGACTGCTAAATAGCCATCAGACTGTTAAATAGCCATCAGACTGCTAAATAGCCATCAGTCAGCTAAATAGCCATCAGACTCCTAAATAGCAATCAGACTGCTAAATAGCCATCAGTCTGTTAAATAGCCATCAGACTGCTAAATAGCCATCAGAATGCTAAAAAACCATCAGACTCCTAAATAGCCATGAGACAGCTAAATAGCCATCATACTGCTAAATAGCCATCAGACTCCTAAATTGCCGTGAGACAGCTAAATAGCCATCAGACTGCTAAATAGCCATCAGACTGCTAAATAGCCATCAGACTGCTAAATAGCCATCAGACTCCTAAATAGCCGTGAGACAGCTAAATAGCCATCAGACTGCTAAATAGCAATCAGACTGCTAAATAGCCATCAGAACGCTAAATAGCCATCAGACTGCTAAATAGCCATCAGAATGCTCAATAACCATCAGACTCCTAAATAGCCATGAGACAGCTAAATAGCCATCAGACTGCTAAATAGCCATCAGACTCCTAAATTGCCGTGAGACAGCTAAATAGCCATCAGACTGCTTAATAGCCATCAGACTGCTAAATATCCATCAGACTGCTAAATAGCCATCAGTCTGTTAAATAGCCATCAGACTGCTAAATAGCCATCAGACTGCTAAATAGCCATCAGTCTGCTAAATAGCCATCAGACTCCTAAATAGCCGTGAGACAGCTAAATAGCCATCAGACTGCTAAATAGCCATCAGACTGCTAAATAGCCATCAGAATGCTAAATAGCCATCAGACTCCTAAATAGCCATCAGACTTTTAAATAGCCATCAGACTGCTAAATAGCCATCAGACTGCTAAATAGCCATCAGACTGCTAAATAGCCATCAGAATGCTAAATAGCCATCAGAATGCTAAAAAACCATCAGACTCCTAAATAGCCATGAGACAGCTAAATAGCCATCAGACAGCTAAATAGCCATCAGACTGCTAAATAGCCATCAGACTGCTAAATAGCCATCAGACTGCTAAATAGCCATCAGACTGTTAAATAGCCATCAGTCTGTAAAGTAGCCATCAGACTGCTAAATAGCCATCAGACTCCTAAATAGCCGTGAGATAGCTAAAAAAAACATCAGACTGCTAAATAGCCATCAGACTGCTAAATAGCCACGAGACAACTAAATAGCCATCAGATTGCTAAATAGCAGTGAGACAGCTAAATAGCCATCAGACTCCTAAATAGCCATCAGACTGCTAAATAGCCATCAGAATGCTAAATAGCCATCAGAATGCTAAATAACCATCAGACTCCTAAATAGCCATCAGACTGCTAAATAGCCATCAGACTGCTAAATAGCCATCAGACTGCTAAATAGCCATCAGACTTTTAAATAGCCATCAGACTGCTAAATAGCCATCAGACTGCTAAATAGCCATCAGAATGCTAAATAGCCATCAGAATGCTAAATAACCATCAGACTCCTAAATAGCCATCAGACTGCTAAATAGCCATCAGACTGTTAAATAGCCATCAGACTGCTAAATAGCCATCAGTCAGCTAAATAGCCATCAGACTCCTAAATAGCAATCAGAATGCTAAATAGCCATCAGTCTGTTAAATAGCCATCAGACTGCTAAATAGCCATCAGAATGCTAAAAAACCATCAGACTCCTAAATAGCCATGAGACAGCTAAATAGCCATCATACTGCTAAATAGCCATCAGACTCCTAAATTGCCGTGAGACAGCTAAATAGCCATCAGACTGCTAAATAGCCATCAGACTGCTAAATAGCCATCAGACTGCTAAATAGCCATCAGACTCCTAAATAGCCGTGAGACAGCTAAATAGCCATCAGACTGCTAAATAGCAATCAGACTGCTAAATAGCCATCAGAACGCTAAATAGCCATCAGACTGCTAAATATCCATCAGACTGCTAAATAGCCATCAGTCTGTTAAATAGCCATCAGACTGCTAAATAGCCATCAGACTGCTAAATAGCCATCAGTCTGCTAAATAGCCATCAGACTCCTAAATAGCCGTGAGACAGCTAAATAGCCATCAGACTGCTAAATTGCCGTGAGACAGCTAAATAGCCATCAGACTGCTAAATAGCCATCAGACTGCTAAATAGCCATCAGAATGCTCAATAACCATCAGACTCCTAAATAGCCATGAGACAGCTAAATAGCCATCAGACTGCTAAATAGCCATCAGACTCCTAAATTGCCGTGAGACAGCTAAATAGCCATCAGACTGCTTAATAGCCATCAGACTGCTAAATATCCATCAGACTGCTAAATAGCCATCAGTCTGTTAAATAGCCATCAGACTGCTAAATAGCCATCAGACTGCTAAATAGCCATCAGTCTGCTAAATAGCCATCAGACTCCTAAATAGCCGTGAGACAGCTAAATAGCCATCAGACTGCTAAATAGCCATCAGACTGCTAAATAGCCATCAGACTGTTAAATAGCCATCAGACTGCTAAATAGCCATCAGTCTGCTAAATAACCATCAGACTCCTAAATTGCCGTGAGACAGCTAAATAGCCATCAGACTGCTTAATAGCCATCAGACTGCTAAATATCCATCAGACTGCTAAATAGCCATCAGTCTGTTAAATAGCCATCAGACTGCTAAATAGCCATCAGACTGCTAAATAGCCATCAGTCTGCTAAATAGCCATCAGACTCCTAAATAGCCGTGAGACAGCTAAATAGCCATCAGACTGCTAAATAGCCATCAGACTGCTAAATAGCCATCAGACTGTTAAATAGCCATCAGACTGCTAAATAGCCATCAGTCTGCTAAATAACCATCAGACTCCTAAATAGCCATGAGACTGCTAAATAGCCATCAGACTGCTAAATAGCAATCAGACTGCTAAATAGCCATCGAACGCTAAATAGCCATCAGACTGCTAAATAGCCATCAGAATGCTCAATAACCATCAGACTCCTAAATAGCCATGAGACAGCTAAATAGCCATCAGACTGCTAAATAGCCATCAGACTCCTAAATTGCCGTGAGACAGCTAAATAGCCATCAGACTGCTTAATAGCCATCAGACTGCTAAATATCCATCAGACTGCTAAATAGCCATCAGTCTGTTAAATAGCCATCAGACTGCTAAATAGCCATCAGACTGCTAAATAGCCATCAGTCTGCTAAATAGCCATCAGACTCCTAAATAGCCGTGAGACAGCTAAATAGCCATCAGACTGCTAAATACCCATCAGACTGCTAAATAGCCATCAGACTGCTAAAAAACCATCAGACTCCTAAATAGCCATGAGACAGCTAAATAGCCATCAGACTGCTAAATAGCCATCAGACTCCTAAATTGCCGTGAGACAGCTAAATAGCCATCAGACTGCTAAATAGCCATCAGACTCCTAAATAGCCGTGAGACAGCTAAATAGCCATCAGACTGCTAAATAGCAATCAGACTGCTAAATAGCCATCAGAACGCTAAATAGCCATCAGACTGCTAAATAGCCATCAGAATGCTCAATAACCATCAGACTCCTAAATAGCCATGAGACAGCTAAATAGCCATCAGACTGCTAAATAGCCATCAGACTCCTAAATTGCCGTGAGACAGCTAAATAGCCATCAGACTGCTTAATAGCCATCAGACTGCTAAATATCCATCAGACTGCTAAATAGCCATCAGTCTGTTAAATAGCCATCAGACTGCTAAATAGCCATCAGACTGCTAAATAGCCATCAGTCTGCTAAATAGCCATCAGACTCCTAAATAGCCGTGAGACAGCTAAATAGCCATCAGACTGCTAAATAGCCATCAGACTGCTAAATAGCCATCAGACTGTTAAATAGCCATCAGACTGCTAAATAGCCATCAGTCTGCTAAATAACCATCAGACTCCTAAATTGCCGTGAGACAGCTAAATAGCCATCAGACTGCTTAATAGCCATCAGACTGCTAAATATCCATCAGACTGCTAAATAGCCATCAGTCTGTTAAATAGCCATCAGACTGCTAAATAGCCATCAGACTGCTAAATAGCCATCAGTCTGCTAAATAGCCATCAGACTCCTAAATAGCCGTGAGACAGCTAAATAGCCATCAGACTGCTAAATAGCCATCAGACTGTTAAATAGCCATCAGACTGCTAAATAGCCATCAGTCTGCTAAATAACCATCAGACTCCTAAATAGCCGTGAGACAGCTAAATAGCCATCAGACTGCTAAATAGCCATCAGACTGCTAAATAGCCATCAGACTGTTAAATAGCCATCAGACTGCTAAATAGCCATCAGTCTGCTAAATAACCATCAGACTCCTAAATAGCCATGAGACTGCTAAATAGCCATCAGACTGCTAAATAGCAATCAGACTGCTAAATAGCCATCGAACGCTAAATAGCCATCAGACTGCTAAATAGCCATCAGAATGCTCAATAACCATCAGACTCCTAAATAGCCATGAGACAGCTAAATAGCCATCAGACTGCTAAATAGCCATCAGACTCCTAAATTGCCGTGAGACAGCTAAATAGCCATCAGACTGCTTAATAGCCATCAGACTGCTAAATATCCATCAGACTGCTAAATAGCCATCAGTCTGTTAAATAGCCATCAGACTGCTAAATAGCCATCAGACTGCTAAATATCCATCAGACTGCTAAATAGCCATCAGTCTGTTAAATAGCCATCAGACTGCTAAATAGCCATCAGACTGCTAAATAGCCATCAGTCTGCTAAATAGCCATCAGACTCCTAAATAGCCGTGAGACAGCTAAATAGCCATCAGACTGCTAAATACCCATCAGACTGCTAAATAGCCATCAGACTGCTAAATAGCCATCAGACTGTTAAATAGCCATCAGACTGCTAAATAGCCATCAGACTGCTAAATAGCCATCAGAATGCTAAATAACCATCAGACTCCTAAATAGCCATCAGACTGCTAAAAAGCCATCAGACTGTTAAATAGCCATAAGACTGCTAAATAGCCATCAGTCTGCTAAATAGCCATCAGACTCCAAAATAGCCGTGAGACAGCTAAATAGCCATCAGACTGCTAAATACCCATCAGACTGCTAAATAGCCATCAGAATGCTAAATAGCCATCAGACTCCTAAATAGCCATCAGACTTTTAAATAGCCATCAGACTGCTAAATAGCCATCAGACTGCTAAATAGCCATCAGACTGCTAAATAGCCATCAGAATACTAAATAGCCATTAAATGCTAAAAAAACATCAGACTCCTAAATAGCCATGAGACAGCTAAATAGCCATCAGACAGCTAAATAGCCATCAGACTGCTAAATAGCCATCAGACTGCTAAATAGCCATCAGACTGCTAAATAGCCATCAGACTGTTAAATAGCCATCAGTCTGTAAAGTAGCCATCAGACTGCTAAATAGCCATCAGACTCCTAAATAGCCGTGAGATAGCTAAAAAAACCATCAGACTGCTAAATAGCCATCAGACTGCTAAATAGCCACGAGACAACTAAATAGCCATCAGACTGCTAAATAGCAGTGAGACAGCTAAATAGCCATCAGACTCCTAAATAGCCATCAGACTGCTAAATAGCCATCCGAATGCTAAATAGCCATCAGAATGCTAAATAACCATCAGACTCCTAAATAGCCATCAGACTGCTAAATAGCCATCAGACTGCTAAATAGCCATCAGACTGCTAAATAGCCATCAGACTTTTAAATAGCCATCAGACTGCTAAATAGCCATCAGACTGCTAAATAGCCATCAGAATGCTAAATAGCCATCAGAATGCTAAATAACCATCAGACCCCTAAATAGCCATCAGACTGCTAAATAGCCATCAGACTGTTAAATAGCCATCAGACTGCTAAATAGCCATCAGTCAGCTAAATAGCCATCAGACTCCTAAGTAGCAATCAGACTGCTAAAAAACCATCAGACTCCTAAATAGCCATGAGACAGCTAAATAGCCATCAGACTGCTAAATAGCCGTGAGACAGCTAAATAGCCATCAGACTGCTAAATAGCCATCAGACTGCTAAATAGCCATCAGACTGCTAAATAGCCATCAGACTCCTAAATAGCCGTGAGACAGCTAAATAGCCATCAGACTGCTAAATAGCAATCAGACTGCTAAATAGCCATCAGAACGCTAAATAGCCATCAGACTGCTAAATAGCCATCAGAATGCTCAATAACCATCAGACTCCTAAATAGCCATGAGACAGCTAAATAGCCATCAGACTGCTAAATAGCCATCAGACTCCTAAATTGCCGTGAGACAGCTAAATAGCCATCAGACTGCTTAATAGCCATCAGACTGCTAAATATCCATCAGACTGCTAAATAGCCATCAGTCTGTTAAATAGCCATCAGACTGCTAAATAGCCATCAGACTGCTAAATAGCCATCAGTCTGCTAAATAGCCATCAGACTCCTAAATAGCCGTGAGACAGCTAAATAGCCATCAGACTGCTAAATAGCCATCAGACTGCTAAATAGCCATCAGACTGTTAAATAGCCATCAGACTGCTAAATAGCCATCAGTCTGCTAAATAACCATCAGACTCCTAAATAGCCATGAGACTGCTAAATAGCCATCAGACTGCTAAATAACAATCAGACTGCTAAATAGCCATCGAACGCTAAATAGCCATCAGACTGCTAAATAGCCATCAGAATGCTCAATAACCATCAGACTCCTAAATAGCCATGAGACAGCTAAATAGCCATCAGACTGCTAAATAGCCATCAGACTCCTAAATTGCCGTGAGACAGCTAAATAGCCATCAGACTGCTTAATAGCCATCAGACTGCTAAATATCCATCAGACTGCTAAATAGCCATCAGTCTGTTAAATAGCCATCAGACTGCTAAATAGCCATCAGACTGCTAAATAGCCATCAGTCTGCTAAATAGCCATCAGACTCCTAAATAGCCGTGAGACAGCTAAATAGCCATCAGACTGCTAAATACCCATCAGACTGCTAAATAGCCATCAGACTGCTAAATAGCCATCAGACTGTTAAATAGCCATCAGACTGCTAAATAGCCATCAGACTGCTAAATAGCCATCAGAATGCTAAATAACCATCAGACTCCTAAATAGCCATCAGACTGCTAAAAAGCCATCAGACTGTTAAATAGCCATAAGACTGCTAAATAGCCATCAGTCTGCTAAATAGCCATCAGACTCCAAAATAGCCGTGAGACAGCTAAATAGCCATCAGACTGCTAAATAGCCATCAGAATGCTAAATAGCCATCAGACTCCTAAATAGCCATCAGACTTTTAAATAGCCATCAGACTGCTAAATAGCCATCAGACTGCTAAATAGCCATGAGACAGCTAAATAGCCATCAGACTGCTAAATAGCCATCAGACTCCTAAATTGCCGTGAGACAGCTAAATAGCCATCAGACTGCTTAATAGCCATCAGACTGCTAAATAGCCATCAGTCTGTTAAATAGCCATCAGACTGCTAAATAGACATCAGTCTGCTAAATAGCCATCAGACTCCTAAATAGCCGTGAGACAGCTAAATAGCCATCAGACTGCTAAATAGCCATCAGTCTGCTAAATAACCATCAGACTCCTAAATAGCCATGAGACTGCTAAATAGCCATCAGACTGCTAAATAGCAATCAGACTGCTAAATAGCCATCGAAAGCTAAATAGCCATCAGACTGCTAAATAGCCATCAGAATGCTCAATAACCATCAGACTCCTAAATAGCCATGAGACAGCTAAATAGCCATCAGACTGCTAAATAGCCATCAGACTCCTAAATTGCCGTGAGACAGCTAAATAGCCATCAGACTGCTTAATAGCCATCAGACTGCTAAATATCCATCAGACTGCTAAATAGCCATCAGTCTGTTAAATAGCCATCAGACTGCTAAATAGCCATCAGACTGCTAAATAGCCATCAGTCTGCTAAATAGCCATCAGACTCCTAAATAGCCGTGAGACAGCTAAATAGCCATCAGACTGCGAAATAGCAGTGAGACTGCTAAATAGCCATCAGACTCCTAAATAGCCATCAGACTGCTAAATAGCCATCAGAATGCTAAATAGCCATCAGAATGCTAAATAACCATCAGACTCCTAAATAGCCATCAGACTGCTAAATAGCCATCAGACTGCTAAATAGCCATCAGACTGTTAAATAGCCATCAGACTGCTAAATAGCCATCAGTCTGCTAAATAGCCATCAGACTCCAAAATAGCCGTGAGACAGCTAAATAGCCATCAGACTGCTAAATAGCCATCAGACTGCTAAATAGCCATCAGACTGCTAAATAGCCATCAGACTGCTAAATAGCCATCAGACTGCTAAATAGCCATCAGACTGTTAAATAGCCATCAGACTGCTAAATAGCCATCAGACTGCTAAATAACCATCAGACTCCTAAATAGCCATCAGACTGCTAAATAGCCATCAGACTGCTAAATAGCCATCAGAATGCTAAATAGCCATCAGAATGCTAAATAACCATCAGACTCCTAAATAGCCATCAGACTGCTAAATAGCCATCAGACTGTTAAATAGCCATCAGACTGCTAAATAGCCATCAGTCTGCTAAATAGCCATCAGACTCCAAAATAGCCGTGAGACAGCTAAATAGCCATCAGACTGCTAAATAGCCATCAGACTGCTAAATAGCCATCAGACTGCTAAATAGCCATCAGACTGCTAAATAGCCATCAGACTGTTAAATAGCCATCAGAACGCTAAATAGCCATCAGACTGCTAAATAGCCATCAGAATGCTCAATAACCATCAGACTCCTAAATAGCCATGAGACAGCTAAATAGCCATCAGACTGCTAAATAGCCATCAGACTCCTAAATTGCCGTGAGACAGCTAAATAGCCATCAGACTGCTTAATAGCCATCAGACTGCTAAATATCCATCAGACTGCTAAATAGCCATCAGTCTGTTAAATAGCCATCAGACTGCTAAATAGCCATCAGACTGCTAAATAGCCATCAGTCTGCTAAATAGCCATCAGACTCCTAAATAGCCGTGAGACAGCTAAATAGCCATCAGACTGCTAAATAGCCATCAGACTGCTAAATAGCCATCAGACTGTTAAATAGCCATCAGACTGCTAAATAGCCATCAGTCTGCTAAATAACCATCAGACTCCTAAATAGCCATGAGACTGCTAAATAGCCATCAGACTGCTAAATAACAATCAGACTGCTAAATAGCCATCGAACGCTAAATAGCCATCAGACTGCTAAATAGCCATCAGAATGCTCAATAACCATCAGACTCCTAAATAGCCATGAGACAGCTAAATAGCCATCAGACTGCTAAATAGCCATCAGACTCCTAAATTGCCGTGAGACAGCTAAATAGCCATCAGACTGCTTAATAGCCATCAGACTGCTAAATATCCATCAGACTGCTAAATAGCCATCAGTCTGTTAAATAGCCATCAGACTGCTAAATAGCCATCAGACTGCTAAATAGCCATCAGTCTGCTAAATAGCCATCAGACTCCTAAATAGCCGTGAGACAGCTAAATAGCCATCAGACTGCTAAATACCCATCAGACTGCTAAATAGCCATCAGACTGCTAAATAGCCATCAGACTGTTAAATAGCCATCAGACTGCTAAATAGCCATCAGACTGCTAAATAGCCATCAGAATGCTAAATAACCATCAGACTCCTAAATAGCCATCAGACTGCTAAAAAGCCATCAGACTGTTAAATAGCCATAAGACTGCTAAATAGCCATCAGTCTGCTAAATAGCCATCAGACTCCAAAATAGCCGTGAGACAGCTAAATAGCCATCAGACTGCTAAATAGCCATCAGAATGCTAAATAGCCATCAGACTCCTAAATAGCCATCAGACTTTTAAATAGCCATCAGACTGCTAAATAGCCATCAGACTGCTAAATAGCCATCAGACTGCTAAATAGCCATCAGAATGCTAAATAGCCATCAGAATGCTAAAAAAACATCAGACTCCTAAATAGCCATGAGACAGCTAAATAGCCATCAGACAGCTAAATAGCCATCAGACTGCTAAATAGCCATCAGACTGCTAAATAGCCATCAGACTGCTAAATAGCCATCAGACTGCTAAATAGCCATCAGACTGCTAAATAGCCATCAGACTTTTAAATAGCCATCAGACTGCTAAATAGCCATCAGACTGCTAAATAGCCACCAGAATGCTAAATAGCCATCAGAATGCTAAATAACCATCAGACTCCTAAATAGCCATCAGACTGCTAAATAGCCATCAGACTGTTAAATAGCCATCAGACTGCTAAATAGCCATCAGTCTGCTAAATAGCCATCAGACTCCAAAATAGCCGTGAGACAGCTAAATAGCCATCAGACTGCTAAATAGCCATCAGACTGCTAAATAGCCATCAGACTGCTAAATAGCCACCAGACTGCTAAATAGCCATCAGACTGCTAAATAGCCATCAGACTGTTAAATAGCCATCAGACTGCTAAATAGCCATCAGACTGCTAAATAACCATCAGACTCCTAAATAGCCATCAGACTGCTAAATAGCCATCAGACTGTTAAATAGCCATCAGACTGCTAAATAGCCATCAGACTGCTAAATAGCCATCAGAGTGCTAAATAGCCATCAGAATGTTAAATAGCCATCAGACTCCTAAATAACCGTGAGACAGCTAAATAGCCATCAGACTGTTAAATAGCAATCGGACTGCTAAATAGCCATCAGAACGCTAAAAAGCCATCAGACTGCTAAATAGCCATCAGACTGCTAAATAGCCATCAGAATGCTAAATAACCATCAGACTGCTAAATAGCCATCAGAGTGCTAAATAGCCATCAGAATGTTAAATAGCCATCAGACTCCTAAATAACCGTGAGACAGCTAAATAGCCATCAGACTGTTAAATAGCAATCGGACTGCTAAATAGCCATCAGAACGCTAAAAAGCCATCAGACTGCTAAATAGCCATCATACTGCTAAATAGCCATCAGAATGCTAAATAACCATCAGACTCCTAAATAGCCATGAGACAGCTAAATAGCCATCAGACAGCTAAATAGCCATCAGACTGCTAAATAGCCATCAGACTGCTAAATAGCCATCAGACTGCTAAATAGCCATCAGACTGTTAAATAGCCATCAGTCTGTAAAGTAGCCATCAGACTGCTAAATAGCCATCAGACTCCTAAATAGCCGTGAGATAGCTAAAAAAAACATCAGACTGCTAAATAGCCATCAGACTGCTAAATAGCCACGAGACAACTAAATAGCCATCAGACTGCTAAATAGCAGTGAGACAGCTAAATAGCCATCAGACTCCTAAATAGCCATCAGACTGCTAAATAGCCATCAGAATGCTAAATAGCCATCAGAATGCTAAATAACCATCAGACTCCTAAATAGCCATCAGACTGCTAAATAGCCATCAGACTGCTAAATAGCCATCAGACTGCTAAATAGCCATCAGACTTTTAAATAGCCATCAGACTGCTAAATAGCCATCAGACTGCTAAATAGCCATCAGAATGCTAAATAGCCATCAGAATGCTAAATAACCATCAGACTCCTAAATAGCCATCAGACTGCTAAATAGCCATCAGACTGTTAAATAGCCATCAGACTGCTAAATAGCCATCAGTCTGCTAAATAGCCATCAGACTCCAAAATAGCCGTGAGACAGCTAAATAGCCATCAGACTGCTAAATAGCCATCAGACTGCTAAATAGCCATCAGACTGCTAAATAGCCACCAGACTGCTAAATAGCCATCAGACTGCTAAATAGCCATCAGACTGTTAAATAGCCATCAGACTGCTAAATAGCCATCAGACTGCTAAATAACCATCAGACTCCTAAATAGCCATCAGACTGCTAAATAGCCATCAGACTGTTAAATAGCCATCAGACTGCTAAATAGCCATCAGACTGCTAAAGAGCCATCAGACTCCTAAATAGCCGTGAGACAGCTAAATAGCCATCAGACTGCTACATAGCCATCAGACTCCTAAATAACCGTGAGACAGCTAAATAGCCATCAGACTGTTAAATAGCAATCGGACTGCTAAATAGCCATCAGAACGCTAAAAAGCCATCAGACTGCTAAATAGCCATCAGACTGCTAAATAGCCATCAGAATGCTAAATAACCATCAGACTCCTAAATAGCCATGAGACTGCTAAATAGCCATCAGACTGCTAAATAGCCATGAGACAGCTAAATAGCCATCAGACAGCTAAATAGCCATCAGACTGCTAAATAGCCATCAGACTGCTAAATAGCCATCAGACTCCTAAATAGCCGTGAGATAGCTAAAAAAAACATCAGACTGCTAAATAGCCATCAGACTGCTAAATAGCCACGAGACAACTAAATAGCCATCAGACTGCTAAATAGCCATCAGACTGCTAAATAGCCATCAGACTGCTAAATAGCCATCAGACTGCTAAATAGCCATCAGACTGTTAAATAGCCATCAGTCTGTAAAATAGCCATCAGACTGCTAAATAGCCATCAGACTCCTAAATAGCCGTGAGATAGCTAAAAAAAACATCAGACTGCTAAATAGCCATCAGACTGCTAAATAGCCACGAGACAACTAAATAGCCATCAGAATGCTAAATAGCCATCAGACTGTTAAATAGCCATCAGACTGCTAAATAGCCATCAGTCTGCTAAATAGCCATCAGACTCCAAAATAGCCGTGAGACAGCTAAATAGCCATCAGACTGCTAAATAGCCATCAGACTGCTAAATAGCCATCAGACTGCTAAATAGCCATCAGACTGCTAAATAGCCATCAGACTGTTAAATAGCCATCAGACTGCTAAATAGCCATCAGACTGTTAAATAGCCATCAGACTGCTAAATAGCCATCAGACTGCTAAATAGCCATCAGACTCCTAAATAGCCGTGAGACAGCTAAATAGCCATCAGACTGCTAAATACCCATCAGACTGCTAAATAGCCATCAGACTGCTAAATAGCCATCAGACTGTTAAATAGCCATCAGACTGCTAAATAGCCATCAGACTGCTAAATAGCCATCAGAATGCTAAATAACCATCAGACTCCTAAATAGCCATCAGACTGCTAAATAGCCATCAGACTGCTAAATAGCAGTGAGACTGCTAAATAGCCATCAGACTCCTAAATTGCCGTGAGACAGCTAAATAGCCATCAGACTGCTAAATATCCATCAGACTGCAAAATAGCCATCAGACTGTTAAATAGCCATCAGTCTGTAAAATAGCCATCAGACTGCTAAATATCCATCAGACTGCTAAATATCCATCAGTCTGTTAAATAGCCATCATACTGCTAAATAGCCATCAGACTGCTAAATAGCCATCAGACTGATAAATAGCCATAAGACTGTTAAATAGCCATCAGACTGCTAAATAGCCATCAGAATGTTAAATAGCCATCAGACTCCTAAATAGCCGTGAGACAGCTAAATAGCCATCAGACTGCTAAATAGCAATCAGACTGCTAAATAGCCATCAGAACGCTAAATAGCCATCAGACTGCTAAATAGCCATCAGAATGCTCAATAACCATCAGACTCCTAAATAGCCATGAGACTGCTAAATAGCCATCAGACTGCTAAATAGCCATCAGAATGCTAAAAAAACCATCAGACTCCTAAATAACCATGATACAGCTAAATAGCCATCAGACTGCTAAATAGCCATCAGACTCCTAAATTGCCGTGAGACAGCTAAATAGCCATCAGACTGCTAAATAGCCATCAGACTGCTAAATAGCCATCAGACTGCTAAATAGCCGTGAGACAGCTAAATAGCCATCAGACTGCTAAATAGCCATCAGACTGCTAAATAGCCATCAGACTGCTAAATAGCCATCAGACTGCTAAATAGCCATCAGACTGTTAAATAGCCATCAGTCTGTAAAATAGCCATCAGACTGCTAAATAGCCATCAGACTCCTAAATAGCCGTGAGATAGCTAAAAAAAACATCAGACTGCTAAATAGCCATCAGACTGCTAAATAGCCACGAGACAACTAAATAGCCATCAGAATGCTAAATAGCCATCAGACTGTTAAATAGCCATCAGACTGCTAAATAGCCATCAGTCTGCTAAATAGCCATCAGACTCCAAAATAGCCGTGAGACAGCTAAATAGCCATCAGACTGCTAAATAGCCATCAGACTGCTAAATAGCCATCAGACTGCTAAATAGCCATCAGACTGCTAAATAGCCATCAGACTGTTAAATAGCCATCAGACTGCTAAATAGCCATCAGACTGTTAAATAGCCATCAGACTGCTAAATAGCCATCAGACTGCTAAATAGCCATCAGACTCCTAAATAGCCGTGAGACAGCTAAATAGCCATCAGACTGCTAAATACCCATCAGACTGCTAAATAGCCATCAGACTGCTAAATAGCCAAGCCATCAGACTGCTAAATAGCCATCAGACTGCTAAATAGCCATCAGACTGCTAAATAGCCATCAGAATGCTAAATAACCATCAGACTCCTAAATAGCCATCAGACTGCTAAATAGCCATCAGACTGCTAAATAGCAGTGAGACTGCTAAATAGCCATCAGACTCCTAAATTGCCGTGAGACAGCTAAATAGCCATCAGACTGCTAAATATCCATCAGACTGCAAAATAGCCATCAGACTGTTAAATAGCCATCAGTCTGTAAAATAGCCATCAGACTGCTAAATATCCATCAGACTGCTAAATATCCATCAGTCTGTTAAATAGCCATCATACTGCTAAATAGCCATCAGACTGCTAAATAGCCATCAGACTGATAAATAGCCATAAGACTGTTAAATAGCCATCAGACTGCTAAATAGCCATCAGAATGTTAAATAGCCATCAGACTCCTAAATAGCCGTGAGACAGCTAAATAGCCATCAGACTGCTAAATAGCAATCAGACTGCTAAATAGCCATCAGAACGCTAAATAGCCATCAGACTGCTAAATAGCCATCAGAATGCTCAATAACCATCAGACTCCTAAATAGCAATGAGACTGCTAAATAGCCATCAGACTGCTAAATAGCCATCAGAATGCTAAAAAAAACCATCAGACTCCTAAATAACCATGATACAGCTAAATAGCCATCAGACTGCTAAATAGCCATCAGACTCCTAAATTGCCGTGAGACAGCTAAATAGCCATCAGACTGCTAAATAGCCATCAGACTGCTAAATAGCCATCAGACTGCTAAATAGCCATCAGACTCCTAAATAGCCGTGAGACAGCTAAATAGCCATCAGACTGCTAAATAGCAATCAGACTGCTAAATAGCCATCAGAACGCTAAATAGCCATCAGACTGCTAAATAGCCATCAGAATGCTCAATAACCATCAGACTCCTAAATAGCCATGAGACAGCTAAATAGCCATCAGACTGCTAAATAGCCATCAGACTCCTAAATTGCCGTGAGACAGCTAAATAGCCATCAGACTGCTTAATAGCCATCAGACTGCTAAATAGCCATCAGTCTGTTAAATAGCCATCAGACTGCTAAATAGCCATCAGTCTGCTAAATAGCCATCAGACTCCTAAATAGCCGTGAGACAGCTAAATAGCCATCAGACTGCTAAATAGCCATCAGTCTGCTAAATAACCATCAGACTCCTAAATAGCCATGAGACTGCTAAATAGCCATCAGACTGCTAAATAGCAATCAGACTGCTAAATAGCCATCGAAAGCTAAATAGCCATCAGACTGCTAAATAGCCATCAGAATGCTCAATAACCATCAGACTCCTAAATAGCCATGAGACAGCTAAATAGCCATCAGACTGCTAAATAGCCATCAGACTCCTAAATTGCCGTGAGACAGCTAAATAGCCATCAGACTGCTTAATAGCCATCAGACTGCTAAATATCCATCAGACTGCTAAATAGCCATCAGTCTGTTAAATAGCCATCAGACTGCTAAATAGCCATCAGACTGCTAAATAGCCATCAGTCTGCTAAATAGCCATCAGACTCCTAAATAGCCGTGAGACAGCTAAATAGCCATCAGACTGCGAAATAGCAGTGAGACTGCTAAATAGCCATCAGACTCCTAAATAGCCATCAGACTGCTAAATAGCCATCAGAATGCTAAATAGCCATCAGAATGCTAAATAACCATCAGACTCCTAAATAGCCATCAGACTGCTAAATAGCCATCAGACTGCTAAATAGCCATCAGACTGTTAAATAGCCATCAGACTGCTAAATAGCCATCAGTCTGCTAAATAGCCATCAGACTCCAAAATAGCCGTGAGACAGCTAAATAGCCATCAGACTGCTAAATAGCCATCAGACTGCTAAATAGCCATCAGACTGCTAAATAGCCATCAGACTGCTAAATAGCCATCAGACTGCTAAATAGCCATCAGACTGTTAAATAGCCATCAGACTGCTAAATAGCCATCAGACTGCTAAATAACCATCAGACTCCTAAATAGCCATCAGACTGCTAAATAGCCATCAGACTGCTAAATAGCCATCAGAATGCTAAATAGCCATCAGAATGCTAAATAACCATCAGACTCCTAAATAGCCATCAGACTGCTAAATAGCCATCAGACTGTTAAATAGCCATCAGACTGCTAAATAGCCATCAGTCTGCTAAATAGCCATCAGACTCCAAAATAGCCGTGAGACAGCTAAATAGCCATCAGACTGCTAAATAGCCATCAGACTGCTAAATAGCCATCAGACTGCTAAATAGCCATCAGACTGCTAAATAGCCATCAGACTGTTAAATAGCCATCAGACTGCTAAATAGCCATCAGACTGCTAAATAACCATCAGACTCCTAAATAGCCATCAGACTGCTAAATAGCCATCAGACTGTTAAATAGCCATCAGACTGCTAAATAGCCATCAGACTGCTAAAGAGCCATCAGACTCCTAAATAGCCGTGAGACAGCTAAATAGCCATCAGACTGCTAAATAGCCATCAGACTGCTAAATAGCCATCAGAGTGCTAAATAGCCATCAGAATGTTAAATAGCCATCAGACTCCTAAATAACCGTGAGACAGCTAAATAGCCATCAGACTGTTAAATAGCAATCGGACTGCTAAATAGCCATCAGAACGCTAAATAGCCATCAGACTGCTAAATAGCCATCAGACTGCTAAATAGCCATCAGAATGCTAAATAACCATCAGACTCCTAAATAGCCATGAGACTGCTAAATAGCCATCAGACTGCTAAATAGCCATCAGTCTGCTAAATAGCCATCAGACTGTTAAATAGCCATCAGTCTGTAAAATAGCCATCAGACTGCTAAATAGCCATCAGACTGCTAAATAGCCACGAGACAACTAAATAGCCATCAGACTGCTAAATAGCCGCGAGACAACTAAATAGCCATCAGACTTTTAAATAGCCATCAGACTGCTAAATAGCCATCAGACTGCTAAATAGCCATCAGAATGCTAAATAGCCATCAGACTGTTAAATAGCCATCAGACTGCTAAATAGCCATCAGTCTGCTAAATAGCCATCAGACTCCAAAATAGCCGTGAGACAGCTAAATAGCCATCAGACTGCTAAATAGCCATCAGACTGCTAAATAGCCATCAGACTGCTAAATAGCCATCAGACTGCTAAATAGCCATCAGACTGTTAAATAGCCATCAGACTGCTAAATAGCCATCAGACTGCTAAATAGCCATCAGACTGCTAAATAGCCATCAGACTGCTAAATAGCCATCAGACTGCTAAATAGCCATCAGACTGCTAAATAGCCATCAGACTGTTAAATAGCCATCAGACTGCTAAATAGCCATCAGACTGTTAAATAGCCATCAGACTGCTAAATAGCCATCAGACTGCTAAATAGCCATCAGACTGCTAAATAGCCATCAGACTGTTAAATAGCCATCAGACTGCTAAATAGCCATCAGACTGCTAAATAGCCATCAGAATGCTAAATAACCATCAGACTCCTAAATAGCCATCAGACTGCTAAAAAGCCATCAGACTGTTAAATAGCCATAAGACTGCTAAATAGCCATCAGTCTACTAAATAGCCATCAGACTCCAAAATAGCCGTGAGACAGCTAAATAGCCATCAGACTGCTAAATACCCATCAGACTGCTAAATAGCCATCAGACTGCTAAATAGCCATCAGACTGTTAAATAGCCATCAGACTGCTAAATAGCCATCCGACTGCTAAATAGCCATCAGAATGCTAAATAACCATCAGACTCCTAAATAGCCATCAGACTGCTAAAAAGCCATCAGACTGTTAAATAGCCATAAGACTGCTAAATAGCCATCAGTCTGCTAAATAGCCATCAGACTCCAAAATAGCCGTGAGACAGCTAAATAGCCATCAGACTGCTTAATAGCCATCAGACTGCTAAATATCCATCAGACTGCTAAATAGCCATCAGTCTGTTAAATAGCCATCAGACTGCTAAATAGCCATCAGACTGCTAAATAGCCATCAGTCTGCTAAATAGCCATCAGACTCCTAAATAGCCGTGAGACAGCTAAATAGCCATCAGACTGCGAAATAGCAGTGAGACTGCTAAATAGCCATCAGACTCCTAAATAGCCATCAGACTGCTAAATAGCCATCAGAATGCTAAATAGCCATCAGAATGCTAAATAGCCATCAGACTTTTAAATAGCCATCAGACTGCTAAATAGCCATCAGACTGCTAAATAGCCATCAGAATGCTAAATAGCCATCAGAATGCTAAATAACCATCAGACTCCTAAATAGCCATCAGACTGCTAAATAGCCATCAGACTGTTAAATAGCCATCAGACTGCTAAATAGCCATCAGTCTGCTAAATAGCCATCAGACTCCAAAATAGCCGTGAGACAGCTAAATAGCCATCAGACTGCTAAATAGCCATCAGACTGCTAAATAGCCATCAGACTGCTAAATAGCCATCAGACTGCTAAATAGCCATCAGACTGCTAAATAGCCATCAGACTGTTAAATAGCCATCAGACTGCTAAATAGCCATCAGACTGCTAAATAACCATCAGACTCCTAAATAGCCATCAGACTGCTAAATAGCCATCAGACTGCTAAATAGCCATCAGACTGCTAAATAGCCATCAGACTTTTAAATAGCCATCAGACTGCTAAATAGCCATCAGACTGCTAAATAGCCATCAGAATGCTAAATAGCCATCAGAATGCTAAATAACCATCAGACTCCTAAATAGCCATCAGACTGCTAAATAGCCATCAGACTGTTAAATAGCCATCAGACTGCTAAATAGCCATCAGTCTGCTAAATAGCCATCAGACTCCAAAATAGCCGTGAGACAGCTAAATAGCCATCAGACTGCTAAATAGCCATCAGACTGCTAAATAGCCATCAGACTGCTAAATAGCCATCAGACTGCTAAATAGCCATCAGACTGTTAAATAGCCATCAGACTGCTAAATAGCCATCAGACTGCTAAATAACCATCAGACTCCTAAATAGCCATCAGACTGCTAAATAGCCATCAGACTGTTAAATAGCCATCAGACTGCTAAATAGCCATCAGACTGCTAAAGAGCCATCAGACTCCTAAATAGCCGTGAGACAGCTAAATAGCCATCAGACTGCTAAATAGCCATCAGACTGCTAAATAGCCATCAGAGTGCTAAATAGCCATCAGAATGTTAAATAGCCATCAGACTCCTAAATAACCGTGAGACAGCTAAATAGCCATCAGACTGTTAAATAGCAATCGGACTGCTAAATAGCCATCAGAACGCTAAATAGCCATCAGACTGCTAAATAGCCATCAGACTGCTAAATAGCCATCAGAATGCTAAATAACCATCAGACTCCTAAATAGCCATGAGACTGCTAAATAGCCATCAGACTGCTAAATAGCCATCAGTCTGCTAAATAGCCATCAGACTGTTAAATAGCCATCAGTCTGTAAAATAGCCATCAGACTGCTAAATAGCCATCAGACTCCTAAATAGCCGTGAGATAGCTAAAAAAAACATCAGACTGCTAAATAGCCATCAGACTGCTAAATAGCCACGAGACAACTAAATAGCCATCAGACTGCTAAATAGCCGCGAGACAACTAAATAGCCATCAGACTGCTAAATAGCCATCAGACTGCTAAATAGCCATCAGAATGCTAAATAGCCATCAGAATGCTAAATAACCATCAGACTCCTAAATAGCCATCAGACTGCTAAATAGCCATCAGACTGCAAAATAGCCATCAGACTGCTAAATAGCCATCAGACTTTTAAATAGCCATCAGACTGCTAAATAGCCATCAGACTGCTAAATAGCCATCAGAATGCTAAATAGCCATCAGACTGTTAAATAGCCATCAGACTGCTAAATAGCCATCAGTCTGCTAAATAGCCATCAGACTCCAAAATAGCCGTGAGACAGCTAAATAGCCATCAGACTGCTAAATAGCCATCAGACTGCTAAATAGCCATCAGACTGCTAAATAGCCATCAGACTGCTAAATAGCCATCAGACTGTTAAATAGCCATCAGACTGCTAAATAGCCATCAGACTGCTAAATAGCCATCAGACTGCTAAATAGCCATCAGACTGCTAAATAGCCATCAGACTGCTAAATAGCCATCAGACTGCTAAATAGCCATCAGACTGTTAAATAGCCATCAGACTGCTAAATAGCCATCAGACTGTTAAATAGCCATCAGACTGCTAAATAGCCATCAGACTGCTAAATAGCCATCAGACTGCTAAATAGCCATCAGACTGTTAAATAGCCATCAGACTGCTAAATAGCCATCAGACTGCTAAATAGCCATCAGAATGCTAAATAACCATCAGACTCCTAAATAGCCATCAGACTGCTAAAAAGCCATCAGACTGTTAAATAGCCATAAGACTGCTAAATAGCCATCAGTCTACTAAATAGCCATCAGACTCCAAAATAGCCGTGAGACAGCTAAATAGCCATCAGACTGCTAAATACCCATCAGACTGCTAAATAGCCATCAGACTGCTAAATAGCCATCAGACTGTTAAATAGCCATCAGACTGCTAAATAGCCATCCGACTGCTAAATAGCCATCAGAATGCTAAATAACCATCAGACTCCTAAATAGCCATCAGACTGCTAAAAAGCCATCAGACTGTTAAATAGCCATAAGACTGCTAAATAGCCATCAGTCTGCTAAATAGCCATCAGACTCCAAAATAGCCGTGAGACAGCTAAATAGCCATCAGACTGCTAAATAGCCATCAGACTGCTAAATAGCCATCAGACTGCTAAATAGCAATCAGACTCCTAAATAGCCATCAGAATGCTAAATAGCCATCAGACTCCTAAATAGCCGTGAGACAGCTAAATAGCCATCAGACTGCTAAATAGCAGTGAGACTGCTAAATAGCCATCAGACTCCTAAATTGCCGTGAGACAGCTAAATAGCCATCAGACTGCTAAATATCCATCAGACTGCAAAATAGCCATCAGACTGTTAAATAGCCATCAGTCTGTAAAATAGCCATCAGACTGCTAAATATCCATCAGACTGCTAAATATCCATCAGTCCGTTAAATAGCCATCATACTGCTAAATAGCCATCAGACTGCTAAATAGCCATCAGACTGATAAATAGCCATAAGACTGTTAAATAGCCATCAGACTGCTAAATAGCCATCAGAATGTTAAATAGCCATCAGACTCCTAAATAGCCGTGAGACAGCTAAATAGCAATCAGACTGCTAAATAGCCATCAGACTGCTAAATAGCCATCAGACTGCTAAATAGCCACGAGACAACTAAATAGCCATCAGACTGCTAAATAGCCGCGAGACAACTAAATAGCCATCAGACTGCTAAATAGCCATTAGACTGCTAAATAGCCATCAGAATGCTAAATAGCCATCAGAATGCTAAATAACCATCAGACTCCTAAATAGCCATCAGACTGCTAAATAGCCATCAGACTGCTAAATAGCCATCAGACTGCTAAATAGCCATCAGACTTTTAAATAGCCATCAGACTGCTAAATAGCCATCAGACTGCTAAATAGCCATCAGAATGCTAAATAGCCATCAGACTGTTAAATAGCCATCAGACTGCTAAATAGCCATCAGTCTGCTAAATAGCCATCAGACTCCAAAATAGCCGTGAGACAGCTAAATAGCCATCAGACTGCTAAATAGCCATCAGACTGCTAAATAGCCATCAGACTGCTAAATAGCCATCAGACTGCTAAATAGCCATCAGACTGTTAAATAGCCATCAGACTGCTAAATAGCCATCAGACTGCTAAATAGCCATCAGACTGCTAAATAGCCATCAGACTGCTAAATAGCCATCAGACTGCTAAATAGCCATCAGACTGCTAAATAGCCATCAGACTGTTAAATAGCCATCAGACTGCTAAATAGCCATCAGACTGTTAAATAGCCATCAGACTGCTAAATAGCCATCAGACTGCTAAATAGCCATCAGACTGCTAAATAGCCATCAGACTGTTAAATAGCCATCAGACTGCTAAATAGCCATCAGACTGCTAAATAGCCATCAGAATGCTAAATAACCATCAGACTCCTAAATAGCCATCAGACTGCTAAAAAGCCATCAGACTGTTAAATAGCCATAAGACTGCTAAATAGCCATCAGTCTACTAAATAGCCATCAGACTCCAAAATAGCCGTGAGACAGCTAAATAGCCATCAGACTGCTAAATACCCATCAGACTGCTAAATAGCCATCAGACTGCTAAATAGCCATCAGACTGTTAAATAGCCATCAGACTGCTAAATAGCCATGAGACTGCTAAATAGCCATCAGAATGCTAAATAACCATCAGACTCCTAAATAGCCATCAGACTGCTAAAAAGCCATCAGACTGTTAAATAGCCATAAGACTGCTAAATAGCCATCAGTCTGCTAAATAGCCATCAGACTCCAAAATAGCCGTGAGACAGCTAAATAGCCATCAGACTGCTAAATACCCATCAGACTGCTAAATAGCCATCAGACTGCTAAATAGCAATCAGACTCCTAAATAGCCATCAGAATGCTAAATAGCCATCAGACTCCTAAATAGCCGTGAGACAGCTAAATAGCCATCAGACTGCTAAATAGCAGTGAGACTGCTAAATAGCCATCAGACTCCTAAATTGCCGTGAGACAGCTAAATAGCCATCAGACTGCTAAATATCCATCAGACTGCAAAATAGCCATCAGACTGTTAAATAGCCATCAGTCTGTAAAATAGCCATCAGACTGCTAAATATCCATCAGACTGCTAAATATCCATCAGTCCGTTAAATAGCCATCATACTGCTAAATAGCCATCAGACTGCTAAATAGCCATCAGACTGATAAATAGCCATAAGACTGTTAAATAGCCATCAGACTGCTAAATAGCCATCAGAATGTTAAATAGCCATCAGACTCCTAAATAGCCGTGAGACAGCTAAATAGCCATCAGACTGCTAAATAGCAATCAGACTGCTAAATAGCCATCAGACTGCTAAATAGCCATCAGACTGCTAAATAGCCACGAGACAACTAAATAGCCATCAGACTGCTAAATAGCCGCGAGACAACTAAATAGCCATCAGACTGCTAAATAGCCATTAGACTGCTAAATAGCCATCAGAATGCTAAATAGCCATCAGAATGCTAAATAACCATCAGACTCCTAAATAGCCATCAGACTGCTAAATAGCCATCAGACTGCTAAATAGCCATCAGACTGCTAAATAGCCATCAGACTTTTAAATAGCCATCAGACTGCTAAATAGCCATCAGACTGCTAAATAGCCATCAGAATGCTAAATAGCCATCAGACTGTTAAATAGCCATCAGACTGCTAAATAGCCATCAGTCTGCTAAATAGCCATCAGACTCCAAAATAGCCGTGAGACAGCTAAATAGCCATCAGACTGCTAAATAGCCATCAGACTGCTAAATAGCCATCAGACTGCTAAATAGCCATCAGACTGCTAAATAGCCATCAGACTGTTAAATAGCCATCAGACTGCTAAATAGCCATCAGACTGCTAAATAGCCATCAGACTGCTAAATAGCCATCAGACTGCTAAATAGCCATCAGACTGCTAAATAGCCATCAGACTGCTAAATAGCCATCAGACTGTTAAATAGCCATCAGACTGCTAAATAGCCATCAGACTGTTAAATAGCCATCAGACTGCTAAATAGCCATCAGACTGCTAAATAGCCATCAGACTGCTAAATAGCCATCAGACTGTTAAATAGCCATCAGACTGCTAAATAGCCATCAGACTGCTAAATAGCCATCAGAATGCTAAATAACCATCAGACTCCTAAATAGCCATCAGACTGCTAAAAAGCCATCAGACTGTTAAATAGCCATAAGACTGCTAAATAGCCATCAGTCTACTAAATAGCCATCAGACTCCAAAATAGCCGTGAGACAGCTAAATAGCCATCAGACTGCTAAATACCCATCAGACTGCTAAATAGCCATCAGACTGCTAAATAGCCATCAGACTGTTAAATAGCCATCAGACTGCTAAATAGCCATCAGACTGCTAAATAGCCATCAGAATGCTAAATAACCATCAGACTCCTAAATAGCCATCAGACTGCTAAATAGCCATCAGACTGTTAAATAGCCATAAGACTGCTAAATAGCCATCAGTCTGCTAAATAGCCATCAGACTCCAAAATAGCCGTGAGACAGCTAAATAGCCATCAGACTGCTAAATACCCATCAGACTGCTAAATAGCCATCAGACTGCTAAATAGCAATCAGACTCCTAAATAGCCATCAGAATGCTAAATAGCCATCAGACTCCTAAATAGCCGTGAGACAGCTAAATAGCCATCAGACTGCTAAATAGCAGTGAGACTGCTAAATAGCCATCAGACTCCTAAATTGCCGTGAGACAGCTAAATAGCCATCAGACTGCTAAATATCCATCAGACTGCAAAATAGCCATCAGACTGTTAAATAGCCATCAGTCTGTAAAATAGCCATCAGACTGCTAAATATCCATCAGACTGCTAAATATCCATCAGTCTGTTAAATAGCCATCATACTGCTAAATAGCCATCAGACTGCTAAATAGCCATCAGACTGATAAATAGCCATAAGACTGTTAAATAGCCATCAGACTGCTAAATAGCCATCAGAATGTTAAATAGCCATCAGACTCCTAAATAGCCGTGAGACAGCTAAATAGCCATCAGACTGCTAAATAGCAATCAGACTGCTAAATAGCCATCAGAACGCTAAATAGCCATCAGACTGCTAAATAGCCATCAGAATGCTCAATAACCATCAGACTCCTAAATAGCCATGAGACTGCTAAATAGCCATCAGACTGCTAAATAGCCATCAGAATGCTAAAAAACCATCAGACTCCTAAATAGCCATGAGACAGCTAAATAGCCATCAGACTGCTAAATAGCCATCAGACTCCTAAATTGCCGTGAGACAGCTAAATAGCCATCAGACTGCTAAATAGCCATCAGACTGCTAAATAGCCATCAGACTGCTAAATAGCCATCAGACTCCTAAATAGCCGTGAGACAGCTAAATAGCCATCAGACTGCTAAATAGCAATCAGACTGCTAAATAGCCATCAGAACGCTAAATAGCCATCAGATTGGTAAATAGCCATCAGAATGCTCAATAACCATCAGACTCCTAAATAGCCATGAGACAGCTAAATAGCCATCAGACTGCTAAATAGCCATCAGACTCCTAAATTGCCGTGAGACAGCTAAATAGCCATCAGACTGCTTAATAGCCATCAGACTGCTAAATATCCATCAGACTGCTAAATAGCCATCAGACTGTTAAAAAGCCATCAGACTGCTAAATAGCCATCAGTCTGCTAAATAACCATCAGACTCCTAAATAGCCATGAGACTGCTAAATAGCCATCAGACTGCTAAATAGCAATCAGACTGCTAAATAGCCATCGAACGCTAAATAGCCATCAGACTGCTAAATAGCCATCAGAATGCTCAATAACCATCAGACTCCTAAATAGCCATGAGACAGCTAAATAGCCATCAGAATGCTAAATAACCATCAGACTCCTAAATAGCCATCAGACTGCTAAAAAGCCATCAGACTGTTAAATAGCCATAAGACTGCTAAATAGCCATCAGTCTGCTAAATAGCCATCAGACTCCAAAATAGCCGTGAGACAGCTAAATAGCCATCAGACTGCTAAATAGCCATCAGACTGCTAAATAGCCATCAGACTGCTAAATAGCAATCAGACTCCTAAATAGCCATCAGAATGCTAAATAGCCATCAGACTCCTAAATAGCCGTGAGACAGCTAAATAGCCATCAGACTGCTAAATAGCAGTGAGACTGCTAAATAGCCATCAGACTCCTAAATTGCCGTGAGACAGCTAAATAGCCATCAGACTGCTAAATATCCATCAGACTGCAAAATAGCCATCAGACTGTTAAATAGCCATCAGTCTGTAAAATAGCCATCAGACTGCTAAATATCCATCAGACTGCTAAATATCCATCAGTCCGTTAAATAGCCATCATACTGCTAAATAGCCATCAGACTGCTAAATAGCCATCAGACTGATAAATAGCCATAAGACTGTTAAATAGCCATCAGACTGCTAAATAGCCATCAGAATGTTAAATAGCCATCAGACTCCTAAATAGCCGTGAGACAGCTAAATAGCCATCAGACTGCTAAATAGCAATCAGACTGCTAAATAGCCATCAGACTGCTAAATAGCCATCAGACTGCTAAATAGCCACGAGACAACTAAATAGCCATCAGACTGCTAAATAGCCGCGAGACAACTAAATAGCCATCAGACTGCTAAATAGCCATTAGACTGCTAAATAGCCATCAGAATGCTAAATAGCCATCAGAATGCTAAATAACCATCAGACTCCTAAATAGCCATCAGACTGCTAAATAGCCATCAGACTGCTAAATAGCCATCAGACTGCTAAATAGCCATCAGACTTTTAAATAGCCATCAGACTGCTAAATAGCCATCAGACTGCTAAATAGCCATCAGAATGCTAAATAGCCATCAGACTCCAAAATAGCCGTGAGACAGCTAAATAGCCATCAGACTGCTAAATAGCCATCAGACTGATAAATAGCCATAAGACTGTTAAATAGCCATCAGACTGCTAAATAGCCATCAGAATGTTAAATAGCCATCAGACTCCTAAATAGCCGTGAGACAGCTAAATAGCCATCAGACTGCTAAATAGCAATCAGACTGCTAAATAGCCATCAGACTGCTAAATAGCCATCAGACTGCTAAATAGCCACGAGACAACTAAATAGCCATCAGACTGCTAAATAGCCGCGAGACAACTAAATAGCCATCAGACTGCTAAATAGCCATTAGACTGCTAAATAGCCATCAGAATGCTAAATAGCCATCAGAATGCTAAATAACCATCAGACTCCTAAATAGCCATCAGACTGCTAAATAGCCATCAGACTGCTAAATAGCCATCAGACTGCTAAATAGCCATCAGACTTTTAAATAGCCATCAGACTGCTAAATAGCCATCAGACTGCTAAATAGCCATCAGAATGCTAAATAGCCATCAGACTCCAAAATAGCCGTGAGACAGCTAAATAGCCATCAGACTGCTAAATAGCCATCAGACTGCTAAATAGCCATCAGACTGCTAAATAGCCATCAGACTGCTAAATAGCCATCAGACTGTTAAATAGCCATCAGACTGCTAAATAGCCATCAGACTGCTAAATAGCCATCAGACTGCTAAATAGCCATCAGACTGCTAAATAGCCATCAGACTGCTAAATAGCAATCAGACTCCTAAATAGCCATCAGAATGCTAAATAGCCATCAGACTCCTAAATAGCCGTGAGACAGCTAAATAGCCATCAGACTGCTAAATAGCAGTGAGACTGCTAAATAGCCATCAGACTCCTAAATTGCCGTGAGACAGCTAAATAGCCATCAGACTGCTAAATATCCATCAGACTGCAAAATAGCCATCAGACTGTTAAATAGCCATCAGTCTGTAAAATAGCCATCAGACTGCTAAATATCCATCAGACTGCTAAATATCCATCAGTCCGTTAAATAGCCATCATACTGCTAAATAGCCATCAGACTGCTAAATAGCCATCAGACTGATAAATAGCCATAAGACTGTTAAATAGCCATCAGACTGCTAAATAGCCATCAGAATGTTAAATAGCCATCAGACTCCTAAATAGCCGTGAGACAGCTAAATAGCCATCAGACTGCTAAATAGCAATCAGACTGCTAAATAGCCATCAGACTGCTAAATAGCCATCAGACTGCTAAATAGCCACGAGACAACTAAATAGCCATCAGACTGCTAAATAGCCGCGAGACAACTAAATAGCCATCAGACTGCTAAATAGCCATTAGACTGCTAAATAGCCATCAGAATGCTAAATAGCCATCAGAATGCTAAATAACCATCAGACTCCTAAATAGCCATCAGACTGCTAAATAGCCATCAGACTGCTAAATAGCCATCAGACTGCTAAATAGCCATCAGACTTTTAAATAGCCATCAGACTGCTAAATAGCCATCAGACTGCTAAATAGCCATCAGAATGCTAAATAGCCATCAGACTCCAAAATAGCCGTGAGACAGCTAAATAGCCATCAGACTGCTAAATAGCCATCAGACTGCTAAATAGCCATCAGACTGCTAAATAGCCATCAGACTGCTAAATAGCCATCAGACTGTTAAATAGCCATCAGACTGCTAAATAGCCATCAGACTGCTAAATAGCCATCAGACTGCTAAATAGCCATCAGACTGCTAAATAGCCATCAGACTGCTAAATAGCCATCAGACTGCTAAATAGCCATCAGACTGTTAAATAGCCATCAGACTGCTAAATAGCCATCAGACTGTTAAATAGCCATCAGACTGCTAAATAGCCATCAGACTGCTAAATAGCCATCAGACTGCTAAATAGCCATCAGACTGTTAAATAGCCATCAGACTGCTAAATAGCCATCAGACTGCTAAATAGCCATCAGAATGCTAAATAACCATCAGACTCCTAAATAGCCATCAGACTGCTAAAAAGCCATCAGACTGTTAAATAGCCATAAGACTGCTAAATAGCCATCAGTCTACTAAATAGCCATCAGACTCCAAAATAGCCGTGAGACAGCTAAATAGCCATCAGACTGCTAAATACCCATCAGACTGCTAAATAGCCATCAGACTGCTAAATAGCCATCAGACTGTTAAATAGCCATCAGACTGCTAAATAGCCATCAGACTGCTAAATAGCCATCAGAATGCTAAATAACCATCAGACTCCTAAATAGCCATCAGACTGCTAAAAAGCCATCAGACTGTTAAATAGCCATAAGACTGCTAAATAGCCATCAGTCTGCTAAATAGCCATCAGACTCCAAAATAGCCGTGAGACAGCTAAATAGCCATCAGACTGCTAAATACCCATCAGACTGCTAAATAGCCATCAGACTGCTAAATAGCAATCAGACTCCTAAATAGCCATCAGAATGCTAAATAGCCATCAGACTCCTAAATAGCCGTGAGACAGCTAAATAGCCATCAGACTGCTAAATAGCAGTGAGACTGCTAAATAGCCATCAGACTCCTAAATTGCCGTGAGACAGCTAAATAGCCATCAGACTGCTAAATATCCATCAGACTGCAAAATAGCCATCAGACTGTTAAATAGCCATCAGTCTGTAAAATAGCCATCAGACTGCTAAATATCCATCAGACTGCTAAATATCCATCAGTCTGTTAAATAGCCATCATACTGCTAAATAGCCATCAGACTGCTAAATAGCCATCAGACTGATAAATAGCCATAAGACTGTTAAATAGCCATCAGACTGCTAAATAGCCATCAGAATGTTAAATAGCCATCAGACTCCTAAATAGCCGTGAGACAGCTAAATAGCCATCAGACTGCTAAATAGCAATCAGACTGCTAAATAGCCATCAGAACGCTAAATAGCCATCAGACTGCTAAATAGCCATCAGAATGCTCAATAACCATCAGACTCCTAAATAGCCATGAGACTGCTAAATAGCCATCAGACTGCTAAATAGCCATCAGAATGCTAAAAAACCATCAGACTCCTAAATAGCCATGAGACAGCTAAATAGCCATCAGACTGCTAAATAGCCATCAGACTCCTAAATTGCCGTGAGACAGCTAAATAGCCATCAGACTGCTAAATAGCCATCAGACTGCTAAATAGCCATCAGACTCCTAAATAGCCGTGAGATAGCTAAATAGCCATCAGACTGCTAAATAGCAATCAGACTGCTAAATAGCCATCAGAACGCTAAATAGCCATCAGATTGGTAAATAGCCATCAGAATGCTCAATAACCATCAGACTCCTAAATAGCCATGAGACAGCTAAATAGCCATCAGACTGCTAAATAGCCATCAGACTCCTAAATTGCCGTGAGACAGCTAAATAGCCATCAGACTGCTTAATAGCCATCAGACTGCTAAATATCCATCAGACTGCTAAATAGCCATCAGTCTGTTAAATAGCCATCAGACTGCTAAATAGCCATCAGTCTGCTAAATAGCCATCAGACTCCTAAATAGCCGTGAGACAGCTAAATAGCCATCAGACTGCTAAATAGCCATCAGACTGCTAAATAGCCATCAGACTGTTAAAAAGCCATCAGACTGCTAAATAGCCATCAGTCTGCTAAATAACCATCAGACTCCTAAATAGCCATGAGACTGCTAAATAGCCATCAGACTGCTAAATAGCAATCAGACTGCTAAATAGCCATCGAACGCTAAATAGCCATCAGACTGCTAAATAGCCATCAGAATGCTCAATAACCATCAGACTCCTAAATAGCCATGAGACAGCTAAATAGCCATCAGACTGCTAAATAGCCATCAGACTCCTAAATTGCCGTGAGACAGCTAAATAGCCATCAGACTGCTTAATAGCCATCAGACTGCTAAATATCCATCAGACTGCTAAATAGCCATCAGTCTGTTAAATAGCCATCAGACTGCTAAATAGCCATCAGACTGCTAAATACCCATCAGACTGCTAAATAGCCATCAGACTGCTAAATAGCCATCAGACTGTTAAATAGCCATCAGACTGCTAAATAGCCATCAGACTGCTAAATAGCCATCAGAATGCTAAATAACCATCAGACTCCTAAATAGCCATCAGACTGCTAAATAGCCATCAGACTGCTAAATAGCAATCAGACTCCTAAATAGCCATCAGAATGCTAAATAGCCATCAGACTCCTAAATAGCCATCAGTCTGTTAAATAGCCATCAGACTGCTAAATAGCCATCAGTCTGCTAAATAGCCATCAGACTCCTAAATAGCCGTGAGACAGCTAAATAGCCATCAGACTGCTAAATAGCCATCAGACTGCTAAATAGCCATCAGACTGTTAAAAAGCCATCAGACTGCTAAATAGCCATCAGTCTGCTAAATAACCATCAGACTCCTAAATAGCCATGAGACTGCTAAATAGCCATCAGACTGCTAAATAGCAATCAGACTGCTAAATAGCCATCGAACGCTAAATAGCCATCAGACTGCTAAATAGCCATCAGAATGCTCAATAACCATCAGACTCCTAAATAGCCATGAGACAGCTAAATAGCCATCAGACTGCTAAATAGCCATCAGACTCCTAAATTGCCGTGAGACAGCTAAATAGCCATCAGACTGCTTAATAGCCATCAGACTGCTAAATATCCATCAGACTGCTAAATAGCCATCAGTCTGTTAAATAGCCATCAGACTGCTAAATAGCCATCAGACTGCTAAATACCCATCAGACTGCTAAATAGCCATCAGACTGCTAAATAGCCATCAGACTGTTAAATAGCCATCAGACTGCTAAATAGCCATCAGACTGCTAAATAGCCATCAGAATGCTAAATAACCATCAGACTCCTAAATAGCCATCAGACTGCTAAATAGCCATCAGACTGCTAAATAGCAATCAGACTCCTAAATAGCCATCAGAATGCTAAATAGCCATCAGACTCCTAAATAGCCGTGAGACAGCTAAATAGCCATCAGACTCCTAAATAGCCGTGAGATAGCTAAATAGCCATCAGACTGCTAAATAGCAATCAGACTGCTAAATAGCCATCAGAACGCTAAATAGCCATCAGATTGGTAAATAGCCATCAGAATGCTCAATAACCATCAGACTCCTAAATAGCCATGAGACAGCTAAATAGCCATCAGACTGCTAAATAGCCATCAGACTCCTAAATTGCCGTGAGACAGCTAAATAGCCATCAGACTGCTTAATAGCCATCAGACTGCTAAATATCCATCAGACTGCTAAATAGCCATCAGTCTGTTAAATAGCCATCAGACTGCTAAATAGCCATCAGTCTGCTAAATAGCCATCAGACTCCTAAATAGCCGTGAGACAGCTAAATAGCCATCAGACTGCTAAATAGCCATCAGACTGCTAAATAGCCATCAGACTGTTAAAAAGCCATCAGACTGCTAAATAGCCATCAGTCTGCTAAATAACCATCAGACTCCTAAATAGCCATGAGACTGCTAAATAGCCATCAGACTGCTAAATAGCAATCAGACTGCTAAATAGCCATCGAACGCTAAATAGCCATCAGACTGCTAAATAGCCATCAGAATGCTCAATAACCATCAGACTCCTAAATAGCCATGAGACAGCTAAATAGCCATCAGACTGCTAAATAGCCATCAGACTCCTAAATTGCCGTGAGACAGCTAAATAGCCATCAGACTGCTTAATAGCCATCAGACTGCTAAATATCCATCAGACTGCTAAATAGCCATCAGTCTGTTAAATAGCCATCAGACTGCTAAATAGCCATCAGACTGCTAAATACCCATCAGACTGCTAAATAGCCATCAGACTGCTAAATAGCCATCAGACTGTTAAATAGCCATCAGACTGCTAAATAGCCATCAGACTGCTAAATAGCCATCAGAATGCTAAATAACCATCAGACTCCTAAATAGCCATCAGACTGCTAAATAGCCATCAGACTGCTAAATAGCAATCAGACTCCTAAATAGCCATCAGAATGCTAAATAGCCATCAGACTCCTAAATAGCCGTGAGACAGCTAAATAGCCATCAGACTGCTAAATAGCAGTGAGACTGCTAAATAGCCATCAGACTCCTAAATTGCCGTGAGACAGCTAAATAGCCATCAGACTGCTAAATATCCATCAGACTGCAAAATAGCCATCTTACTGTTAAATAGCCATCAGTCTGTAAAATAGCCATCAGACTGCTAAATATCCATCAGACTGCTAAATATCCATCAGTCTGTTAAATAGCCATCATACTGCTAAATAGCTATCAGACTGCTAAATAGCCATCAGACTGATAAATAGCCATAAGACTGTTAAATAGCCATCAGACTGCAAAATAGCCATCTTACTGTTAAATAGCCATCAGTCTGTAAAATAGCCATCAGACTGCTAAATATCCATCAGACTGCTAAATATCCATCAGTCTGTTAAATAGCCATCATACTGCTAAATAGCTATCAGACTGCTAAATAGCCATCAGACTGATAAATAGCCATAAGACTGTTAAATAGCCATCAGACTGCTAAATAGCCATCAGACTGCTAAATAGCCATCAGACTCCTAAATAGCCGTGAGACAGCTAAATAGCCATCAGACTGCTAAATAGCAATCAGACTGCTAAATAGCCATCAGAACGCTAAACAGCCATCAGACTGCTAAATAGCCATGAGACTGCTAAATAGCCATCAGACTGCTAAATAGCCATCAGAATGCTAAAAAACCATCAGACTCCTAAATAGCCATGAGACAGCTAAATAGCCATCAGACTGCTAAATAGCCATCAGACTCCTAAATTGCCGTGAGACAGCTAAATAGCCATCAGACTGCTAAATAGCAATCAGACTGCTAAATAGCCATCAGAACGCTAAATAGCCATCAGACTGCTAAATAGCCATCAGAATGCTCAATAACCATCAGACTCCTAAAAAGCCATGAACCAGCTAAATAGCCATCAGACTGCTAAATAGCCATCAGACTCCTAAATAGCCGTGAGACAGCTAAATAGCCATCAGACTGCTAAATAGCAATCAGACTGCTAAATAGCCATCAGAACGCTAAACAGCCATCAGACTGCTAAATAGCCATGAGACTGCTAAATAGCCATCAGACTGCTAAATAGCCATCAGACTCCTAAATTGCCGTGAGACAGCTAAATAGCCATCAGACTGCTTAATAGCCATCAGACTGCTAAATATCCATCAGACTGCTAAATAGCCATCAGTCTGTTAAATAGCCATCAGACTGCTAAATAGCCATCAGACTGCTAAATACCCATCAGACTGCTAAATAGCCATCAGACTGCTAAATAGCCATCAGACTGTTAAATAGCCATCAGACTGCTAAATAGCCATCAGACTGCTAAATAGCCATCAGAATGCTAAATAACCATCAGACTCCTAAATAGCCATCAGACTGCTAAATAGCCATCAGACTGCTAAATAGCAATCAGACTCCTAAATAGCCATCAGAATGCTAAATAGCCATCAGACTCCTAAATAGCCGTGAGACAGCTAAATAGCCATCAGACTCCTAAATAGCCGTGAGATAGCTAAATAGCCATCAGACTGCTAAATAGCAATCAGACTGCTAAATAGCCATCAGAACGCTAAATAGCCATCAGATTGGTAAATAGCCATCAGAATGCTCAATAACCATCAGACTCCTAAATAGCCATGAGACAGCTAAATAGCCATCAGACTGCTAAATAGCCATCAGACTCCTAAATTGCCGTGAGACAGCTAAATAGCCATCAGACTGCTTAATAGCCATCAGACTGCTAAATATCCATCAGACTGCTAAATAGCCATCAGTCTGTTAAATAGCCATCAGACTGCTAAATAGCCATCAGTCTGCTAAATAGCCATCAGACTCCTAAATAGCCGTGAGACAGCTAAATAGCCATCAGACTGCTAAATAGCCATCAGACTGCTAAATAGCCATCAGACTGTTAAAAAGCCATCAGACTGCTAAATAGCCATCAGTCTGCTAAATAACCATCAGACTCCTAAATAGCCATGAGACTGCTAAATAGCCATCAGACTGCTAAATAGCAATCAGACTGCTAAATAGCCATCGAACGCTAAATAGCCATCAGACTGCTAAATAGCCATCAGAATGCTCAATAACCATCAGACTCCTAAATAGCCATGAGACAGCTAAATAGCCATCAGACTGCTAAATAGCCATCAGACTCCTAAATTGCCGTGAGACAGCTAAATAGCCATCAGACTGCTTAATAGCCATCAGACTGCTAAATATCCATCAGACTGCTAAATAGCCATCAGTCTGTTAAATAGCCATCAGACTGCTAAATAGCCATCAGACTGCTAAATACCCATCAGACTGCTAAATAGCCATCAGACTGCTAAATAGCCATCAGACTGTTAAATAGCCATCAGACTGCTAAATAGCCATCAGACTGCTAAATAGCCATCAGAATGCTAAATAACCATCAGACTCCTAAATAGCCATCAGACTGCTAAATAGCCATCAGACTGCTAAATAGCAATCAGACTCCTAAATAGCCATCAGAATGCTAAATAGCCATCAGACTCCTAAATAGCCGTGAGACAGCTAAATAGCCATCAGACTGCTAAATAGCAGTGAGACTGCTAAATAGCCATCAGACTCCTAAATTGCCGTGAGACAGCTAAATAGCCATCAGACTGCTAAATATCCATCAGACTGCAAAATAGCCATCTTACTGTTAAATAGCCATCAGTCTGTAAAATAGCCATCAGACTGCTAAATATCCATCAGACTGCTAAATATCCATCAGTCTGTTAAATAGCCATCATACTGCTAAATAGCTATCAGACTGCTAAATAGCCATCAGACTGATAAATAGCCATAAGACTGTTAAATAGCCATCAGACTGCAAAATAGCCATCTTACTGTTAAATAGCCATCAGTCTGTAAAATAGCCATCAGACTGCTAAATATCCATCAGACTGCTAAATATCCATCAGTCTGTTAAATAGCCATCATACTGCTAAATAGCTATCAGACTGCTAAATAGCCATCAGACTGATAAATAGCCATAAGACTGTTAAATAGCCATCAGACTGCTAAATAGCCATCAGACTGCTAAATAGCCATCAGACTCCTAAATAGCCGTGAGACAGCTAAATAGCCATCAGACTGCTAAATAGCAATCAGACTGCTAAATAGCCATCAGAACGCTAAACAGCCATCAGACTGCTAAATAGCCATGAGACTGCTAAATAGCCATCAGACTGCTAAATAGCCATCAGAATGCTAAAAAACCATCAGACTCCTAAATAGCCATGAGACAGCTAAATAGCCATCAGACTGCTAAATAGCCATCAGACTCCTAAATTGCCGTGAGACAGCTAAATAGCCATCAGACTGCTAAATAGCAATCAGACTGCTAAATAGCCATCAGAACGCTAAATAGCCATCAGACTGCTAAATAGCCATCAGAATGCTCAATAACCATCAGACTCCTAAAAAGCCATGAACCAGCTAAATAGCCATCAGACTGCTAAATAGCCATCAGACTCCTAAATAGCCGTGAGACAGCTAAATAGCCATCAGACTGCTAAATAGCAATCAGACTGCTAAATAGCCATCAGAACGCTAAACAGCCATCAGACTGCTAAATAGCCATGAGACTGCTAAATAGCCATCAGACTGCTAAATAGCCATCAGAATGCTAAAAAACCATCAGACTCCTAAATAGCCATGAGACAGCTAAATAGCCATCAGACTGCTAAATAGCCATCAGACTCCTAAATTGCCGTGAGACAGCTAAATAGCCATCAGACTGCTAAATAGCAATCAGACTGCTAAATAGCCATCAGAACGCTAAATAGCCATCAGACTGCTAAATAGCCATCAGAATGCTCAATAACCATCAGACTCCTAAAAAGCCATGAACCAGCTAAATAGCCATCAGACTGCTAAATAGCCATCAGACTCCTAAATAGCCGTGAGACAGCTAAATAGCCATCAGACTGCTAAATAGCAATCAGACTGCTAAATAGCCATCAGAACGCTAAACAGCCATCAGACTGCTAAATAGCCATGAGACTGCTAAATAGCCATCAGACTGCTAAATAGCCATCAGAATGCTAAAAAACCATCAGACTCCTAAATAGCCATGAGACAGCTAAATAGCCATCAGACTGCTAAATAGCCATCAGACTCCTAAATAGCCGTGAGACAGCTAAATAGCCATCAGACTGCTAAATAGCAATCAGACTGCTAAATAGCCATCAGAACGCTAAATAGCCATCAGACTGCTAAATAGCCATCAGAATGCTCAATAACCATCAGACTCCTAAATAGCCATGAACCAGCTAAATAGCCATCAGACTGCTAAATAGCCATCAGACTCCTAAATTGCCGTGAGACAGCTAAATAGCCATCAGACTGCTTAATAGCCATCAGACTGCTAAATAGCCATCAGACTGCTAAATAGCCATCAGTCTGCTAAACAGCCACCAGACTCCTAAATAGCCGTGAGACAGCTAAATAGCCATCAGACTGCTAAATAGCCATCAGACTGTTAAATAGCCATCAGACTGCTAAATAGCCATCAGAATGTTAAATAGCCATCAGACTGCTAAATAGCCATCAGTCTGTTAAATAGCATTCAGACTGCTAAATAGCCATCAGACTGCTAAATAACCATCAGACTCCTAAATAGCCGTGAGACAGCTAAATAGCCATCAGACTGCTAAATAGCCATCAGACTGTTAAATAGCCATCAGACTGCTAAATAGCCATCAGTCTGCTAAATAGCCATCAGACTCCTAAATAGCCGTGAGACAGCTAAATAGCCATCAGACTGCTAAATAGCCATCAGACTGCTAAATATTCATCAGACTGCTAAATAGCCATCAGTCTGTTAAATAGCCATCAGACTGCTAAATAGCCATCAGAATGTTAAATAGCAATCAGACTCCTAAATATCCGTGAGACAGCTAAATAGCCATCAGACTGCTAAATAGCCATCAGACTGCTAAATAGCCATCAAACTGCTAAATAGCCATCATACTGCTAAATATCCATCAGACTGCTAAATAGCCATCAGTCTGTTAAATAGCCATCAGACTGCTAAATAGCCATCAGACTGCTAAATAGCCATCAGACTGCTAAATAGCCATCAGACTGCTAAATAGCCATCAGACTGCTAAATAGCCATCAGTCTGCTAAATAGCCATCAGATTGCTAAATAGCCATCAGTCTGCTAAATAGCCATCAGTCTGCTAAATAGCCATCAGAACGCTAAATAGCCATCAGACTGCTAAATAGCCATCAGAATGCTCAATAACCATCAGACTCCTAAATAGCCATGAGACAGCTAAATAGCCATCAGACTGCTAAATAGCCATCAGACTCCTAAATTGCCGTGAGACAGCTAAATAGCCATCAGACTGCTTAATAGCCATCAGACTGCTAAATATCCATCAGACTGCTAAATAGCCATCAGTCTGTTAAATAGCCATCAGACTGCTAAATAGCCATCAGACTGCTAAATAGCCATCAGTCTGCTAAATAGCCATCAGACTCCTAAATAGCCGTGAGACAGCTAAATAGCCATCAGACTGCTAAATAGCCATCAGACTGTTAAATAGCCATCAGACTGCTAAATAGCCATCATAATGTTAAATAGCCATCAGACTGCTAAATAGCCATCAGTCTGTTAAATAGCATTCAGACTGCTAAATAGCCATCAGACTGCTAAATAACCATCAGACTCCTAAATAGCCGTGAGACAGCTAAATAGCCATCAGACTGCTAAATAGCCATCAGACTGTTAAATAGCCATCAGACTGCTAAATAGCCATCAGTCTGCTAAATAGCCATCAGACTCCTAAATAGCCGCGAGACAGCTAAATAGCCATCAGACTGCTAAATAGCCATCAGACTGCTAAATATCCATCAGACTGCTAAATAGCCATCAGACTGCTAAATAGCCATCAAACTGCTAAATAGCCATCATACTGCTAAATATCCATCAGATTGCTAAATAGCCATCAGTCTGCTAAATAGCCATCAGAACGCTAAATAGCCATCAGACTGCTAAATAGCCATCAGAATGCTCTAACCATCAGACTCCTAAATAGCCATGAGACAGCTAAATAGCCATCAGACTGCTAAATAGCCATCAGACTCCTAAATTGCCGTGAGACAGCTAAATAGCCATCAGACTGCTTAATAGCCATCAGACTGCTAAATATCCATCAGACTGCTAAATAGCCATCAGTCTGTTAAATAGCCATCAGACTGCTAAATATCCATCAGACTGCTAAATAGCCATCAGTCTGTTAAATAGCCGTGAGACAGCTAAATAGCCATCAGACTGCTAAATAGCCATCAGACTGTTAAATAGCCATCAGACTGCTAAATATCCATCATAATGTTAAATAGCCATCAGACTGCTAAATAGCCATCAGTCTGTTAAATAGCATTCAGACTGCTAAATAGCCATCAGACTGCTAAATAACCATCAGACTCCTAAATAGCCGTGAGACAGCTAAATAGCCATCAGACTGCTAAATAGCCATCAGACTGTTAAATAGCCATCAGACTGCTAAATAGCCATCAGTCTGCTAAATAGCCATCAGACTCCTAAATAGCCGTGAGACAGCTAAATAGCCATCAGACTGCTAAATAGCCATCAGACTGCTAAATATCCATCAGACTGCTAAATAGCCATCAGTCTGTTAAATAGCCATCAGACTGCTAAATAGCCATCAGAATGTTAAATAGCAATCAGACTCCTAAATATCCGTGAGACAGCTAAATAGCCATCAGACTGCTAAATAGCCATCAGACTGCTAAATAGCCATCAGACTGCTAAATAGCCATCGGTCTGCTAAATAGCCATCAGATTGCTAAATAGCCATCAGTCTGCTAAATAGCCATCAGTCTGCTAAATAGCCATCAGTCTGTTAAATAGCCATCAGACTGCTAAAGAGTTCATTAAATTCCTGTATATAGCTCCACTTTGATCTGGTACTTCCTGTATATAGTACTGGTACATCCTGTATATAGCTCCACATTGATCTGGTACTGGTACTCCCTGTATATATCTCCACATTGATCTTGTACTTCCTGTATATAGTACTGGTACTTCCTGTATATAGCTCCACATTGATCTGGTACTCCCTGTATATATCTGTTAAATAGCCATCAGACAGTTAAATAGCCATCAGACTGCTAAATAGCCATCAGACTGCTAAATAGCCATCAGACTGCTAAATAGCCATCAGACTGTTAAATAGCCATCAGACTGCTAAATATCCATCATAATGTTAAATAGCCATCAGACTGCTAAATAGCCATCAGTCTGTTAAATAGCATTCAGACTGCTAAATAGCCATCAGACTGCTAAATAACCATCAGACTCCTAAATAGCCGTGAGACAGCTAAATAGCCATCAGACTGCTAAATAGCCATCAGACTGTTAAATAGCCATCAGACTGCTAAATAGCCATCAGTCTGCTAAATAGCCATCAGACTCCTAAATAGCCGTGAGACAGCTAAATAGCCATCAGACTGCTAAATAGCCATCAGACTGCTAAATATCCATCAGACTGCTAAATAGCCATCAGTCTGTTAAATAGCCATCAGACTGCTAAATAGCCATCAGAATGTTAAATAGCAATCAGACTCCTAAATATCCGTGAGACAGCTAAATAGCCATCAGACTGCTAAATAGCCATCAGACTGCTAAATAGCCATCAGACTGCTAAATAGCCATCGGTCTGCTAAATAGCCATCAGATTGCTAAATAGCCATCAGTCTGCTAAATAGCCATCAGTCTGCTAAATAGCCATCAGTCTGTTAAATAGCCATCAGACTGCTAAAGAGTTCATTAAATTCCTGTATATAGCTCCACTTTGATCTGGTACTTCCTGTATATAGTACTGGTACATCCTGTATATAGCTCCACATTGATCTGGTACTGGTACTCCCTGTATATATCTCCACATTGATCTTGTACTTCCTGTATATAGTACTGGTACTTCCTGTATATAGCTCCACATTGATCTGGTACTCCCTGTATATATCTGTTAAATAGCCATCAGACAGTTAAATAGCCATCAGACTGCTAAATAGCCATCAGACTGCTAAATAGCCATCAGACTGCTAAATAGCCATCAGTCTGCTAAATAGCCATCAGACTGTTAAATAGCCATCAGACTGCTAAATAGCCATCAGACTGCTTAATTGTAAATGTAAATGTAAATAGCCATCAGTCTGTTAAATAGCCATCAGTCTGTTAAATAACCATCAGAATGCTAAAGAGTTCATTTAATGGTTACAGGTCTACGCAATGACTCTATCTTGCACTGACTCTATGCACACTCACAAGATTATACATACACACTATACACACACTACACTCACTATACACACTACACTCACTATACACACTACACACACTACGCTGGTACTCCCTGTATATAGCTCCACATTGATCAGGTACTGATACTCCCTGTATATAGCTCCACATTGATCTGGTACTCCCTGTATATAGCTCCACATTGATCTGGTACTCCCTGTATATAGCTCCACATTTATCTGGTACTTCCTGTATATAGCTCCACAGTGATCTGGTACTGGTACTCCCTGTATATAGCTCCACATTGTTCTGGTACTGGTACTCCCTGTATATAGCTCCACATTGATCTGGTACTTCCTGTATATAGCTCCACAGTGATCTGGTGCTCCCTGTATATAGCTCCACATTGATCTGGTACTGGTACTTCCTGTATATAGCTCCACAGTGATCTGGTACTGGTACTCCCTGTATATAGCTCCACATTGATCTGGTACTTCCTGTATATAGCTCCACATTGATCTGGTACTTCCTGTATATAGCTCCACAGTGATCTGGTACTGGTACTCCCTGTATATAGCTCCACATTGTTCTGGTACTGGTACTCCCTGTATATAGCTCCACATTGATCTGGTACTTCCTGTATATAGCTCCACGTTGATCTGGTGCTCCCTGTATATAGCTCCACATTGATCTGGTACTGGTACTTCCTGTATATAGCTCCACAGTGATCTGGTACTGGTACTCCCTGTATATAGCTCCACATTGATCTGGTACTTCCTGTATATAGCTCCACATTGATCTGGTACTTCCTGTATATAGCTCCACATTGATCTGGTACTTCCTGTATATAGCTCCACATTGATCTGGTACTGGTACTTCCTGTATATAGCTCCACAGTGATCTGGTACTGGTACTCCCTGTATATAGCTCCACAGTGATCTGGTACTGGTTCTCCCTGTATATAGCTCCACATTGATCTGGTACTTCCTGTATATAGCTCCACAGTGATCTGGTACTGGTACTCCCTGTATATAGCTCCACATTGATCTGGTACTGGTACTCCCTGTATATAGCTCCACATTGATCTGGTACTTCCTGTATATAGCTCCACATTGATCTGGTACTGGTACTCCCTGTATATAGCTCCACATTGATCTGGTACTGGTACTCCCTGTATATAGCTCCACATTGATCTGGTACTTCCTGTATATAAATCAAATCAAATCAAATCAAACCAAAATCACATTGATCTGGTACTTCCTGTATATAGCTCCACATTGATCTGGTACTGGTACTCCCTGTATATAGCTCCACATTGATCTGGTACTTCCTGTATATAGCTCCACATTGATCTGGTGCTCCCTGTATATAGCTCCACATTGATCTGGTACTTCCTGTATATAACTCCACATTGATCTGGTACTGGTACTCCCTGTATATAGCTCCACATTGATCTGGTACTGGTACTTCCTGTATATAGCTCCACAGTGATCTGGTACTGGTACTCCCTGTATATATCTCCACATTGATCTGGTACTTCCTGTATATAGCTCCACATTGATCTGGTACTTCCTGTATATAGTACTGTTACTTCCTGTATATAGTACTGGTACTTCCTGTATAGTACTGGTACTTCCTGTATATAGCTCCACATTGATCTGGTACTTCCTGTATATAGTACTGGTACTCCCTGTATATAGCTCCACATTGATCTGGTACTTCCTATATATAGTACTGGTACTTCCGGTATATAGTACTGGTACTTCCTGTATATAGCTCCACATTGATCTGGTACTTCCTGTATATAGTACTGGTACTCCCTGTATATAGCTCCACATTGATCTGGTACTTCCTGTATATATTACTGGTACTCCCTGTATATAGCTCCACATTGATCTGGTACTTCCTGTATATAGTACTGGTACTCCCTGTATATAGCTCCACATTGATCTGGTACTGGTACTCCCTGTATATAGCTCCACATTGATCTGGTACTTCCTGTATATATTACTGGTACTCCCTGTATATAGCTCCACATTGATCTGGTACTTCCTGTATATAGTACTGGTACTCCCTGTATATAGCTCCACATTGATCTGGTACTTCCTGTATATATTACTGGTACTCCCTGTATATAGCTCCACATTGATCTGGTACTTCCTGTATATATTACTGGTCCTCCCTGTATATAGCTCCACATTGATCTGGTACTTCCTGTATATAGTACTGGTACTCCCTGTATATAGCTCCAAATTGATCTGGTACTTCCTGTATATAGTACTGGTACTCCCTGTATATAGCTCCACATTGATCTGGTACTTCCTGTATATAGCTCCGTTGTGTATTTCATTTTATTCCTCGTGTTGCTATTTCATTTGACATGTTTAAACTCTTCATTGTGGCGACGGGTTCGTAAGCAGGCCATTTCACTGTAAAGACTACACCCGTTGTGTTCGGCACGCTGTAACAAATACAATTTGATTTTGGATTCAAAGTTTCAAATTCCACTAGGGCAGTGCATTTATCATCTTTCACGGCGGGAGTCGGGCCACGGACCCGGTTTCCACCGCATTCTTCTTTTCCCACAGTTCCTAACACAAGGCTACACAGCTGTGCCTCGCGTTAACGGCTTCGAGAAGACCAGAGAGGAGGAGGGGAGGCCGTACAAGGACACAAGATACAGATATGGCGCGTTGCCACGGTGAGTTAAAAAACACAGACTGGGGGTGGGGTTGTTGTAGATTCAGCTGCTGAGATCTTAACGTTTGACCTCCCCAGTCCCTTTGACCTCCTAACCCCTTTAACGTTGAATGATATGACGAGGTTGAGTTAGCTATCACAGCAGTCACAGGTGACTTCCTGTCATTTCAAACAAAAACTGTGACGTTTCGTTTCGGGGCAGGCCTTGACGCACGGGGATGGATGTTCCACATCTGGAAAACAGACTAAACATCTGGACGACAGATATAAAGTCAAAGAATGTTTTGAGTCAACGTTTACCCCCCATTTTCTTAGATATATATATATATTTAATCATTATTTTAATCATTATTTTGTCTGTTAAACTATTTTGTTGACTGTTAGTGGTGGAATCAGTCCATATCTCCTGTGTTTGACTGGGAAAGCCTGGATAATGTATTTCTACTAAACTATGCGTCCCAAAGAGCACCTTAATCCCTTTATAGGGCCCCTCGTTTATAGGGCCCCTCGTTTATAGGGCCCCTCGTTTATAGGGCCCCTCGTTTGACTAATTGCTCACTAGGGCTATTTGAGACGGAACCATCAGAGAAGAGATAGTTTGGTTTTCATCAGCTGTCTCCATCAATCTTCTCCGGCATAGATGAGATGAGAGAGCTGCACAGCATGGATGAGATGAGAGAGCTGCACGGCACTATGAAGAGGAAACAGAACAATAAAAACAACATTAGCACTTATTCAATCAAATCAAATCAAATGTATTTATATAGCCCTTCGTACATCAGCTGATATCTCAAAGTGCTGTACAGAAACCCTTAGCCTAAAACCCCAAACAGCAAGCAATGCAGGTGTAGGAGCACGGTGGCTAGGAAAAACTCCCTAGAAAGGCCAAAACCTAGGAAGAAACCTAGAGAGGAACCAGGCTATGAGGGGTGGCCAGTCCTCTTCTGGATGTGTCGGGTGGAGATTATAACAGAACATGGCCAAGATTTTCAAATGTTCATAAATGACCAGCATGGTCAAACAATAATAATCACAGTAGTTGTCGAGGGTGCAACAAGTCAGCACCTCAGGAGTAAATGTCAGTTGGCTTTTCATAGCCGATCATTAAGAGTATCTCTACCGCTCCTGCTGTCTCTAGAGAGTTGAAAACAGCGGGTCTGGGACAGGTAGCACGTCCGGTGAACAGGTCAGGGTTCCATAGCCGTAGGCAGAACAGTTTAAACTGGAGCAGCAGCATGGCCAGGTGGACTGGGGACAGCAAGGAGTCATCATGCCAGGTAGTCCCGAGGCATGGTCCTAGGGCTCAGGTCCTCCGAGAGAGAAAAAGAAAGAGAGAATTAGAGAGAGCATACTTAAATTCACACAGGACACCGGATAAGACAGGAGAAGTACTCCAGATATAACAGACTGACCCTAGCCCCCCGACACATAAACTACTGCAGCATAAATACTGGAGACTGAGACAGGAAGGGTCAGGAGACACTGTGGCCCCATCCGATGATACCCCTGGACAGGGCCAAACAGGCAGGTTATGACCCCACCCACTTTGCCAAAGCACAGCCCCCACACCACTAGAGGGATATCTTCAACCACCAACTTACCATCCTGAGACAAGGCTGAGTATAGCCCACAAAGATCTCCGCCACGGCACAGCCCAAGGGGGTGCGCCAACCCAGACAGGAAGACCACGTCAGTGACTCAACCCACTCAAGTGACGCACCCCTCCTAGGGACGGCATGGAAGAGCACCAGTAAGCCAGTGACTCAGCCCCTGTAATAGGGTTAGAGGCAGAGAATCCCAGTGGAGGGGAACCGGCCAGGCAGAGACAGCAAGGGCGGTTCGTTGCTCCAGGGCCTTTCCGTTCACCTTCACACTCCTGGGCCAGACTACACTCAATCATATGACCTACTGAAGAGATGAGTCTTCAGTAAAGACTTAAAGGTTGAGACCGAGTCTGCGTCTCTCACATGGGTAGGCAGACCAATCCATACAAATTGAGTTCTATAGGAGAAAGCCCTGCCTCCAGATGTTTTCTTAGAAATTCTAGGGACAATTAGGAGGCCTGCGTCTTGTGACCATAGCGTACGTGTAGGTATGTACGGCAGGACCAAATCGGAAAGATAGATAGGAGCAAGCCCATGTAACGCTTTGTAGGTTAACAGTAAAATCTTGAAATCAGCCCCTAGCCTTAACAGGAAGCCAGTGTAGGGAGGCTAGCACTTGAGTAATATGATACATTGTTTTGGGTTCTAGTCATGATTCTAGCAGCCGTATTTAGCACTAACTGAAGTTTATTTAGTGCTTTATCTGGGTACCCAACCTTATTCAATACCCGACCT
>NC_074668.1:81329712-81399712 GCF_029448725.1 Salvelinus fontinalis
CACGTTTCCTTCCATTAAAAAAGAGGATCTGGACTCGTGTAATGAAGGAGCCCCTCCTGATCCAGATGCCTAATCTCAGTAAAGGTGTAATTATGACGAATAACAATCACAGAGCAAGAACCCCTGGACACACACACAAACACACACACGCACACAAACACACACACGTTATGTTCTTCTATCTTCGTGGGGACCTAAAATCCTATTTTCCCTAACCCAAATCCGTAACCCTAACCTTAAACAAAACCCATAACCCTAACCTTAACCCATAACCCTAACCTTAACCCATAACCCTAACCTTAACCCTAAACCTACTTCCTAACCTTAAACCTAACCCTAAACCTAATTCCTAACCTTAAACCTTACCCTAACCTTAACCCTAAACCTAACCTTAAACCTAACTCCCAACCTTAAACCTAACCACTAACCCCTTACCCTAACCTTAACCCTAAACCTAACCTTAAACCTAACTCCTAACCTGAAACCTAATCACTAATCACTAACCCTAACCTTAACCCTAAACCTAACCTTAAACCTAACCCTAAACCTACTTCCTAACCTTAAACCTAACCCTAATTCCTAACCTTAAACCTAACCACTAACCCCTTACCCTAACCTTAACCCTAAACCTAACTCCCAACCTTAAACCTAACCACTAACCCCTTACCCTAACCTTAACCCTAAACCTAACACCCAACCTTAAATCTAACCACTAACCTTAACCCTAACCTTAAACCTAAACCTAACCCTCACCCTAACCTTGTGTGTGTGTAGGGCCTAAATGGGTCGTTGAGACCAGTGATTTCCCATCTCAGACCTGGCACACAGCCAGCTGTTTCTACACCACAACACAATGACAATCAGCGGAACTGTATCAGCATCAGCCAATCACAGTCAGCCAAGGTCACATTCTTGGCTGTTGTTGAAAGTCATGGACATTAACACATGGACTGGCTTGTTTATACACTACAGGTTATAGATAATATGTAGGGGATGTTTATGGACTACAGGTTATAGATAATAGGTAGGGGGATGTTTACGGACTACAGGTTATAGCTAATATGTAGGGGGAGGTTTACAGACTACAGGTTATAGCTAATAGGTAGGGGGATGTTTACGGACTACAGGTTATAGATAATAGGTAGGGGGATGTTTACAGACTACAGGTTATAGCTAATAGGCAGGGGGAGGTTTACAGACTACAGGTTATAGCTAATAGGTAGGGGGAGGTTTACAGACTACTGGTTATAGCTAATAGGCAGGGGGAGGTTTACAGACTACAGGTTATAGCTAATAGGTAGGGGGATGTTTACAGACTACATGTTATAGATAATAGGTAGGGGGAGGTTTACAGACTACTGGTTATAGCTAATAGGTAGGGGGATGTTTACAGACTACATGTTATAGATAATAGGTAGGGGGATGTTTACAGACTACATGTTATAGATAATAGGTAGGGGGATGTTTACAGACTACTGGTTATAGCTAATATGTAGGGGGAGGTTTCCAGACTACAGGTTATAGCTAATAGGTAGGGGGATGTTTACAGACTACATGTTATAGATAATAGGTAGGGGGATGTTTACAGACTACAGGTTATAGCTAATAGGTAGGGGGATGTTTACAGACTACAGGTTATAGCTAATAGGTAGGGGGATGTTTACAGACTACAGGTTATAGCTAATAGGTAGTAGGGGGATGTTTATGGACTACAGGTTATAGCTAATAGGTAGGGGGAGGTTTACGGACTACTGGTTATAGCTAATAGGTAGGGAATGTTTACAGACTACAGGTTATAGCTAATAGGTAGTAGGGGGATGTTTACAGACTACTGGTTATAGCTAATAGGTAGGGGGAGGTTTACGGACTACTGGTTATAGCTAATAGGTAGGGGGATGTTTACAGACTACAGGTTATATATAATAGGGAGGGGGAGGTTTACAGACTACATGTTATAGCTAATATGTAGGGGGGTGTTTACAGACTACAGGTTATAGCTGATAGGTAGGGGGATGTCTTTGCCAGCCCTCTCTAGAGTCTTTGCCAGCCCTCTCTAGAGTCTTTGCCAGCCCTCTCTAGAGTCTTTGCCAGGCCTCTCTAGTCTTTGCCAGCCCTCTCTAGTGTCTTTGCCAGCCCTCTCTAGTCTTTGCCAGCCCTCTCTAGAGTCTTTGCCAGCCCTCTCTAGAGTCTTTGCCAGCCCTCTCTAGAGTCTTTGCCAGCCCTCTCTAGAGTCTTTGCCAGCCCTCTCTAGAGTCTTTGCCAGCCCTCTCTAGATTATTTGCCAGACGTCTCTAGAGTCTTTGCCAGCCCATCTCTAGAGTCTTTGCCAGCCCATCTCTAGAGTCTTTGCCAGCCCTCTCTAGAGTATTTGCCAGCCCTCTCTAGAGTCTTTGCCAGCCCTCTATAGAGTCTTTGCCAGCCCTCTCTAGAGTCTTTGCCAGCCCTCTCTAGAGTCTTTGCCAGCCCTCTCTAGAGTCTTTGCCAGCCCTCTCTAGAGTCTTTGCCAGCCCTCTCTATAGTCTTTGCCAGCCCTCTCTATAGTCTTTGCCAGCCCTCTCTAGAGTCTTTGCCAGCCCTCTCTATTCTAGCTTGAACATGGAGAACCAGTCCTGGCTGATACCTTCTGGGCCTGCTGGACCAATACATTGCTGGGACTAGTGTCCCATTTGGTATGCAGCCATTGTTTATTCAGTATCACTATATCTGTACCAAGAGACCCTTGAAACTGACTTCCTATTTCCAAAAAGACATCAACCTTTCAGAGGAACCGTATTGTAATATGCAATGATATAACTCCCCCAAGCTTGGGATGGCTTGTCTAGTGTTCCTTTATGCCAGGCAGCATTGGAAATCATTTGGAAATCATCATTTTAGAGATCTGTTCTCTTCCGATTAGCATTTTTAGTCTCTGATGCCATCTGTGCACTATACGAAGGGAACAGGGTTCCATTTGGGACAGAAACTCAAGCCCCAAAGATGGGGTCTGAGATGATGGTGTCTGAGATGATGGGGTCTGAGATGATGGGGTCTGAGATGATGGGGTCTGAGATGATGGGGTCTGAGATGATGGGGTCTGAGATGATGGGTCTGATGGGGTCTGAGATGATGGGGTCTGAGATGATGGGGTCTGAGATGATGGGGTCTGAGATGATGGGTCTGAGATGATGGGTCTGATGGGTATGAGATGATGGGGTCTGAGATGATGGGTCTGATGGGTCTGAGATGATGGGTCTGAGATGATGGGTCTGAGATGATGGGTCTGAGATGATGGGTCTGATGGGTCTGAGATGATGGGGTCTGAGATGATGGGGTCTGAGATGATGGGGGTCTGAGATGATGGGGTCTGAGATGATGGGGGTCTGAGATGATGGGTCTGAGATGATGGGGTCTGAGATGATGGGTCTGAGATGATGGGGTCTGAGATGATGGGGTCTGAGATGATGGGGTCTGAGATGATGGGGTCTGAGATGATGGGGTCTGAGATGATGGGGGTCTGAGATGATGGGTCTGAGATGATGGGGTCTGAGATGATGGGTCTGAGATGATGGGGTCTGAGATGATGGGGTCTGAGATGATGGGGTCTGAGATGATGGGGTCTGATGGGTATGAGATGATGGGTCTGATGGGTCTGAGATGATGGGGTCTGAGATGATGGGGTCTGAGATGATGGGGTCTGAGATGATGGGGTCTGATGGGTATGAGATGATGGGGTCTGATGGGTCTGAGATGATGGGTCTGATGGGTCTGAGATGATGGGGTCTGAGATGATGGGTCTGATGGGTCTGAGATGATGGGGTCTGAGATGATGGGTCTGATGGGTCTGAGATGATGGGGTCTGAGATGATGGGTCTGATGGGTCTGAGATGATGGGGTCTGAGATGATGGGTCTGAGATGATGGGTCTGAGATGATGGGTCTGAGATGATGGGTCTGATGGGTCTGAGATGATGGGTCTGAGATGATGGGTCTGAGATGATGGGGTCTGAGATGATGGGTCTGATGGGTCTGAGATGATGGGTCTGAGATGATGGGGTCTGAGATGATGGGTCTGATGGGTCTGAGATGATGGGTCTGAGATGATGGGTCTGAGATGATGGGTCTGAGATGATGGGTCTGAGATGATGGGTCTGAGATGATGGGGTCTGAGATGATGGGTCTGAGATGATGGGTCTGAGATGATTGTCTGATGGGTCTGAGATGACGGGGTCTGAGATGATGGGTCTGAGATGATGGGTCTGATGGGTCTGAGATGATGGGTCTGAGATGATGGGTGTGTGCATGTGTGTGCATGTGCACCATTGTGAATGATTTTGTTCGCATATCTACACGAGGAGTGTGTTTGTCTGCACATACTGGATAAAGTGACAGAGAGTGGCGTGTGTGTGTGTGTGTGTGTGTGTGTGTGTGTGTGTGTGTGTGTGTGTGTGTGTGTGTGTGTGTGTGTGTGTGTGTGTGTGTGTACGTGTGTGTGTGTGTGTGTGTGTGTGTGTGTGTGTGTGTGTGTGTGTGTGTGTGTGTGTGTGTGTGTGTGTGTGTGTGTGTGTGTGTGTGTGTGTGTGTGTGTGTACGTGTGTGTGTGTGTGTGTGTGTGTGTGTGTGTGTGTGTGTGTGTGTGTGTGTGTGTGTGTGTGTGTGTGTGTGTGTGTGTGTGTGTGTGTGTGTGTGTGTGTGTGTGTGAGAGAGAGAGAGTTAGTCATGTGCAGGTCAGCTGTTTGTTCAGTTGCTAATAATCCATCTGCAACCGTCCGACTAGATGTGATAAAGGGTCCATCTGAGGCTCTGCCACCCCCGACCCAAACCCACTTACAGTATGTAGATAATGCGCTGTAGACTACAGTCAGAGACAGAGGACCTGCTTTTGCCTGATTTAGACGTGTTTCTGCTTATAATTTCCGTCATTTTGGTGGAACGCTATTAGTTAGTCAACTTGTCTATAATTAGATACATGCAGCTTCTCTTCTGTCATTACTTGTTGCCCTAGAAGACTAAATAAACCATACTTCTGTCATTACTTGTTGCCCTAGAAGACTAAATAAACCATACTTCTGTCATTACTTGTTGCCCTAGAAGACTAAATAAACCATACTTCTGTCATTACTTGTTGCCCTAGAAGACTAAATAAACCATACTTCTGTCATTACTTGTTGCCCTAGAAGACTAAATAAACCATACTTCTGTCATTACTTGTTGCCCTAGAAGACTAAATAAACCATACTTCTGCCATTACTTGTTGCCCTAGAAGACTAAATAAACCATACTTCTGTCATTACTTGTTGCCCCAGAAGACTAAATAAACCATATCGCTCAACAGAATAATGTTATGAAGTGATAGAATGAATCAATCTAGTTGACATAGGTCAAGTTCTCTCTGTCATCTCCACTCCTTTAAGGAGCAAAAATATTTTTAGGGACCAGGGAGAAAATGCAATAAAAATAAATGACGGGAAATTATTTTCTGTATCAGTTTGACCGGTTGAAAGGAAAATAGAAAGCTGTGAAAAACGACCCAACATGTTTCTGATAAGATGTCAGGTCGGCTTGGAGGCATATTTTATGTGGTTGAAATACTATCAGCTTTTATGATGCTGATAAAGATAGCACCTTTACAGACGGTCCCTAACATTAAATTCACATTCTCTCTAGATGCTGATAAAGATAGCACCTTTACAGACGGTCCCTAACTACACATTCTCTCTAGATGCTGATAAAGATAGCACCTTTACAGACGGTCCCTAACTACACATTCACATTCTCTCTAGATGCTGATAATGATTGCACCTTTACAGACGGTCCCTAACTACACATTCACATTCTCTCTAGATGCTGATAAAGATAGCACCTTTACAGACAGTCCCTAACTTTAAATTCACATTCTCTCTAGATGCTGATAAAGATAGTACCTTTACAGACGGTCCCTAACTTTAAATTCACATTCTCTCTAGATGCTGAAATAATTAAATCATATTTCTCCACTTCTGTTCTCCAGTCAAAATGTACATTTGGTGCATCATATTACTGCAAGAAATGCTTCATTCTGCAGGAGTTAATATTAAGGCTATGTGAGCGGTTATAGACCTAGCGTCCAGTTTCCATTTAAACCATCTGAACAGTAGGCTACAGTTCCCATTGACGTGCCATAAGGCCTATTTGAAGTGACTGTTGAATTTGTATAAGCGCGCCTCACAATCATCACGCGTAACATAGCCGGGGCACTGCCATCACCCTCTATAACCACTACACCAAATATTTCCTAAACGTTACTTTTCTGTCCCTCTTTTCTCTTTATTTTCAACTCTCCATTTTTCAGCTTCTCTCTTATTTACTTATTAAAGGGGAATGGAAACTTCCCGCTAACTGCAACGGTAAATCGCCGTATTGATATTGTTGCGTCAGTGGCAGGAGAGAACGTCTTGGAACTCACATAGAAATGGCTGAATTTACCGAGTAGCTCCCCGAGTCTGAGAATTAGTTTATTACAGAGAATGAAGAAATAATGTCGGTTAGGGAGCCACGTGAACCTACTGAAGCCGTTCGTGTTTGAGCCAATCGTTTCCCCCAGATCAAAGAGTTTATTCTCGTAGGAGTAATAACACAGACTGAAATACCGCGGCTAGAGGGTCGGCGTAGTCAAACACAAACTGGTGTGAGTGGGGATGTTGCCAGATAATGGCTAGAGAGTATATGAGTTTGTGTTGTAGAGAGATGGTGGCGATACAGCACAAAATCCCAGCGGATGGTTCGGAGGTTCCTGTCAGTCTGTCTGGATGGTGATGTATTACATCCAGGTCAGAGGTTACTGTCAGTCTGTCTGGATGGTGATGTATTACATCCAGGTCAGAGGTTCCTGTCAGTCTGTCTGGATGGTGGCTGTATTACATCCAGTCTGAGGTTCCTGTCAGTCTGTCTGGATGGTGATGTATTACATCCAGGTCAGAGGTTCCTGTCAGTCTGTCTGGATGGTGATGTATTACATCCAGGTCAGAGGTTCCTGTCAGTCTGTCTGGATGGTGATGTATTACATCCAGGTCAGAGGTTCCTGTCAGTCTGTCTGGATGGTGATGTATTACATCCAGTCAGAGGTTCCTGTCAGTCTGTCTGGATGGTGATGTATTACATCCAGGTCAGAGGTTACTGTCTGTCTGTCTGGATGGTGATGTATTACATCCAGTCAGAGGTTCCTGTCAGTCTGTCTGGATGGTGATGTATTACATCCAGGTCAGAGGTTACTGTCAGTCTGTCTGGATGGTGATGTATTACATCCAGTCAGAGGTTCCTGTCAGTCTGTCTGGATGGTGATGTATTACATCCAGGTCAGAGGTTCCTGTCAGTCTGTCTGGATGGTGATGTATTACATCCAGTCAGAGGTTCCTGTCAGTCTGTCTGGATGGTGATGTATTACATCCAGTCAGAGGTTCCTGTCAGTCTGTCTGGATGGTGATGTATTACATCCAGTCAGAGGTTCCTGTCAGTCTGTCTGGATGGTGATGTATTACATCCAGGTCAGAGGTTCCTGTCAGTCTCTCTGGATGGTGATGTATTACATCCAGTCAGAGGTTCCTGTCAGTCTGTCTGGATGGTGATGTATTACATCCAGGTCAGAGGTTCCTGTCAGTCTGTCTGGATGGTAATTTATTAATTAAATGTGTCACTAACCTGGCTGAAGAGATTACTCGCCCAGTCAGCAGCCAATATGCCAGTTAAATAATTGGTGAAATGCCCTACTATCCCGTACATAGGACTAATACATCTCCTCCGGCGCCATCTTCCTGCAACAACTTCCTGTATACCATGTGTATCCCGTAGATAGGACTAATACATCCCCTCCGTCATCATCTTCCTGCAACAACTTCCTGTATACCATGTGTATCCCGTACATAGGACTAATACATCCCCTACGTCATCATCTTCCTGCAACAACTTCCTGTATACCACGTGTATCCCGTACATAGGACTAATACATCCCCTCCGTCGCCATCTTCCTGCAGCAACTTCCTGTATACCATGTGTATCCCGTACATAGGACTAATACATCCCCTCCGTCATCATCTTCCTGCAACAACTTCCTGTATACCATGTGTATCCCGTACATAGGACTAATACAACTCCTCCGTCGCCATCTTCCTGTAACAACTTCCTGTATACCATGTGTATCCCGTACATAGGACTAATACATCCCCTCCGTCATCATCTTCCTGCAACAACTTCCTGTATACCATGTGTATCCCGTACATAGGACTAATACATCTCCTCCGTCGCCATCTTCCTGTAACAACTTCCTGTATACCATGTGTATCCCGTACATAGGACTAATACATCCCCTCCGTCATCATCTTCCTGCAACAACTTCCTGTATACCATGTGTATCCCGTACATAGGACTAATACATCTCCTCCGTCGCCATCTTCCTGTAACAACTTCCTGTATACCATGTGTATCCCGTACATAGGACTAATACAACTCCTCCGTCGCCATCTTCCTGTAACAACTTCCTGTATACCATGTGTATCCCGTACATAGGACTAATACAACTCCTCCGTCGCCCATCTTCCTGTAACAACTTCCTGTATACCATGTGTATCCCGTACATAGGACTAGTACATCCCCTCCATCGCCATCTTCCTGCAACAACTTCCTGTATACCATGTGTATCCCGTACATAGGACTAATACAACTCCTCCGTCGCCATCTTCCTGCAACAACTTCCTGTATACCATGTGTATCCCGTACATAGGACTAATACAACTTGAAACTGAATTGATTGATACAGAACAGACAGTACTAAAGTCTCTGGGTTGCATCCCTAATGGTACCCTATTACCGACATACAGTATATAGTGCCTATTGGGATCTGGTACAAAGTAGTGCTCTATGTAGGGAATAGGGAGCCGTTTGGGACTATGGAGCCATTTATGATGAGTGTTTAATTGAGGACAAACCATTTGCCTCAAGTTGTAATTCTCCCTTTGATGTCTAGCTAACACTGGACGTTCTTTGGCTCGGCTTCTAGAACATTTTCATTGCTTTGGAGTCGGACCTAAAGTACCAGTCAAAAGGTTTGGACACAGGTTCTCATTCAAGGGTTTGTCTTTATTTTTTACATTGTAGAATAATAATGAAGACATCAAAACTGTGAAATAACACACACGGAATCATGTACTAACCCAGAAAAGTGTTAAACAAATCAAAATATATTTTATATTTGAGATTCTTCAAAAGTAGCCACCCTTTGTCTTGATGACAGCTTTGCACACTCTTGGCATTCTGTCAACCAGCTTCACCTGGAATGTGTTTCCAACAGTCTTGAAGGAGTTACCATATTATGCTGAGGCACTTGTTGGCTGCTTTTCCTTCACTCTGCGGTCTGACTCATCCCAAACCATCTCAATTGGGTTGAGGTTGGCTGATTGTGGAGGCCAGGTCTTCTGATGCAGCACTCCATCACTCTCCTTCTCGGTCTGTGCTGTAGTGAGTGAGTGTTATATGGTATTATAACTGGGGTTATTGAGGACATGGGCTGTGCTCTAGTGAGTGGGCGTTTATAATCCGTAGAGTGAGATCTGAACTGGGCTTCCAGTGGACTCCTTTGGACTCCTCTCTGTCCCACTCACACCATGTACTGGAGAGAGGAGAGTGTGGAGAAAGAGAGAGAGAGAGGAGAAAGAGAGGAGAGAGAGGTAAGGGAGGGGAAAGAGAGAGAGCGGAGAGGAGAGGGTGGAGAAAGAGAGAGAGAGAGGAGAAAGAGAGCGAGAGAGAGGTAAGGGAGGAGAAAGGGAGGAGAAAGAGAGAGAGAGAGGAGAAGGAGGAGAAAGAAAGGGAGGAGAAAGAGAGAGGAGAGGGAGGGGAGAGAGAGAGAGAGGAGAGGGAGGAGAAAGAGAGCAAGTAAGAGGTAAGGGAGGAGAAAGAGAGAGAGAGAGAGAGAGAGAGAGAGAGAGAGAGAGAGGGAGGGAGGAGAAAGAGACAGAGAGAGAGAGAGGGAGGAGAAAGAGACAGAGAGAGAGAGAGCATTTGAGGTTTACCCAGGGTAACGCTATCCACCATGCATCCTCATCCTGACTTGACTTGATCCATGCAGGTTGTTATTTTTGGGCCGAGGACTTTGGCATTGAGCCCCATGAACGCAACGGCCGTGTCCAAAACTGGAGGTGTTTTCACATGTACGGTACATCCCCTCTCCTTGTTCTGGCAACATGGGCTGGCTGGAGGTGAGCCGGGGGAACATGGGGAGGGAAGTCAAAGCGCTCTGGAGTCCGACAATAGAGGAAGCTTGTATCCCAAAATGGCACCCTATTCCCTATTTAGTTCACTACTTTTGACCATAGCCCAGAGCCCTATGGCCCCCGGTCTAAAGTAGTGCACTATATAGGGAATATGGGGCCATTTGGGACACAGCCAAGGTCTTTGATCACTGCAGATTATAGGAAGATAACCCACAGATATACCGTTTGGGGAATCGCCCAGAAAAGCAAACAAAAGCAAAGCAAAGCTCAAAATAGAACGTATCTGTTGAATCTGTTCTTCTGGCCCCTCTCCTGGGGCAAGTTTTGACTTGGCTGGACCATGTTGTAATGTACTGTACCATGGTTGCCTGGCTCTATGTCTGGCTAGCTGGCTGACTGACTGCTTAAAACCTCTTAAGGATCGGATCCCTGTTTCTTTTTCAATTTTCGCCAAAATAGCCATACCCAAATCTAACTGGCTGTAGCTCAGGACCTGAAGCAAGGATATGCATATTATTGATACCATTTGAAAGGAAACACTTAGAAGTTTGCGGAAATGTGAAATGAATGTAGGAGAATATAACACATTAGATCTGGTAAAAGATCATACAAAAGTTAAAAAAACATGCGTTTTTGGTTGGTTAACTGGCTGACAGGCTGGTTAACTGGCTGACAGGTTGGTTAACTGGCTGACAGGCTGGTTAACTGGCTGACAGGCTGGTTAACTGGCTGACAGGTTGGTTAACTGGCTGACAGGTTGGTTAACTGGCTGACAGGTTGGTTAACTGGCTGACAGGCTAATTGACTGTCTGGTGCTTTCGTCAGATAACACCCCTAGCCTGTTATTTAAGCTAAAACATTTTTACTCATAACGCTATAGGCCTTCAGGAGACAACCTCCAACTGTCAAACCATCCATCACAATTGTACTGCTAATAACTAAAAGGACCTTTTCATACTCGTATATGTGTAGGTCACCTGTGTGGCGTTGGCACTAGTGACTCTGGAAGTCCTCTTTGGACAAACGTAGAGCAAAAGAACCCTCGGGATATTCTCCATGAAGTTCAGTTGATCCCATGTTGTCTTGCCCTGCGCTGTGTAAAGCATGTTGGATCCTGAGTTACTAACAGGCGTGTGGGGATGACAGTGGATGTGTTTGTACTAGTTTGGATGTTTTCCAGTATCGATGCGATATGGGAAGAATGTTCTAATCTAGGGTGTCGGTAATATGAATAAGACAACCTGTTGGTTTGGTGATTGATGCGTTTAAAAAGTTAGAAATGTGAAAGAAATAAAAAAAGAAACGAAGAAGAAGAAGCAGTCATCTAGTGGCATACTGTATTATTATGTAAAGTAACGTACAGGAAGTGGATAATTATTATGTCTAGATAGGTAAAGTAACGTACAGGAAGTGGATAATTATTATGTCTAGATAGGTAAAGTAACGTACAGGAAGTGGATAATTATTATGTCTAGTTAGGTAAAGTAACGTACAGGAAGTGGATATTTGTTATGTCTAGGTAGGTAAAGTAACGTACAGGAAGGGGATAATTATTATGTCTAGTTAGGTAAAGTAACGTACAGGAAGTGGATAATTATTATGTCTAGTTAGGTAAAGTAACGTACAGGAAGTGGATAATTATTATGTCTAGGTAGGTAAAGTAACATACAGGAAGTGGATAATTATTATGTCTAGTTAGGTAAAGTAACATACAGGAAGTGGATAATTATTATGTCTAGTTAGGTAAAGTAACGTACAGGAAGTGGATGATTATTATGTCTAGTTAGGTAAAGTAACGTACAGGAAGAGGATAATTATTTTGTCTAGTTAGGTAAAGTAACGTACAGGAAGTGGATAATTATTATGTCTAGTTAGGTAAAGTAACGTACAGGAAGTGGATAATTATTATGTCTAGGTAGGTAAAGTAACGTACAGGAAGTGGATAATTATTATGTCTAGTTAGGTAAAGTAACGTACAGGAAGTGGATGATTATTATGTCTAGTTAGGTAAAGTAACGTACAGGAAGTGGATAATTATTATGTCTAGGTAGGTAAAGTAACGTACAGGAAGTGGATAATTATTATGTCTAGTTAGGTAAAGTAACGTACAGGAAGTGGATCATTATTATGTCTAGTTAGGTAAAAGTAACGTACAGAAAGTGGATAATTATGTCTAGTTAGGTAAAGTAACGTACAGGAAGTGGATAATTATTATGTCTAGTTAGGTAAAGTAACGTACAGGAAGTGGATAATACATCCCTGTGGCAATAGAACTCAGTTCACAAGCCATCTGTCAAAGCTTAGCGCTAATTCCAATCGCCTTTATCACGGCACTTGGTTCCTTTGTATGGCGACAGTGCTAATCGTTGGGTGTGACATTTAGTTTCCATGTTAATAAGCCGACTGTACTGTATTGTGGTGGATTTGGTACAAAGCTAAGTGGGTCTGCTAGTATTAATCAAGCAACAAATATGTCCGCTGTTCTTCTAAGAACTATACTGATCTGGGTTATCGTGGGGCAGCGGGGACACCAATGGTCGTTCATCAAAACACATGGCTCAGTACAAAGCTGAGTTGGTGTACTTGCTTGAATGGAGCAACAAACTTACTGATCTGGGTTGGTGTAGGACAGGGGTGGGAAACTTCTTATCCTGGAGGAAGGGCAGTAGATTAATGTTTTATTCCAGTCTTACAGTCTCAGTTGGTTTTGTTCCAGTCCTACAGTCTCAGTTGAAGGTTTTGTTTCAGTCCTACAGTCTCAGTTGGTTTTGTTCCAGTTCCACAGTCTCAGTAGGTTTTGTTTCAGTCCTACAGTCTCAGTAGGTTTTGTTCCAGTCCTACAGTCTCAGTTGGTTTTGTTCCAGTCCTACAGTCTCAGTTGGTTTTGTTCCAGTCCTACAGTCTCAGTTGAAGGTTTTGTTCCAGTCTTACAGTCTCAGTTGGTTTTGTTTCAGTCTTACAGTCTCAGTTGAATGTTTTGTTCCAGTCCAACAGTCTCAGTTGGTTTTGTTCCAGTCTTACAGTCTCAGTTGAATGTTTTGTTCCAGTCCAACAGTCTCAGTTGAAGGTTTTGTTTCAGTCTTACAGTCTCAGTTGAAGGTTTTGTTTCAGTCCTACAGTCTCAGTTGAAGGTTTTGTTCCAGTCCAACAGTCTCAGTTGGTTTTGTTCCAGTTCCACAGTCTCAGTTGGTTTTGTTCCAGTCTTACAGTCTCAGTAGGTTTTGTTCCAGTCCTACAGTCTCAGTTGAATGTTTTGTTCCAGTCCTACAGTCTCAGTTGAATGTTTTGTTCCAGTTCCACAGTCTCAGTTGGTTTTGTTCCAGTCCAACAGTCTCAGTTGGTTTTGTTCCAGTCCAACAGTCTCAGTAGGTTTTGTTCCAGTCCAACAGTCTCAGTTGGTTTTGTTCCAGTCTTACAGTCTCAGTTGGTTTTGTTTCAGTCCTACAGTCTCAGTTGGTTTTGTTTCAGTCCTACAGTCTCAGTTGGTTTTGTTTCAGTCCTACAGTCTCAGTTGGTTTTGTTTCAGTCCTACAGTCTCAGTTAGTTTTGTTCCAGTCCAACAGTCTCAGTTGGTTTTGTTTCAGTCCAACAGTCTCAGTTGGTTTTGTTTCAGTCCTACAGTCTCAGTTGATTTTGTTTCAGTCCTACAGTCTCAGTTGGTTTTGTTTCAGTCCAACAGTCTCAGTTGGTTTTGTTTCAGTCCAACAGTCTCAGTTGGTTTTGTTTCAGTCCAACAGTCTCAGTTGGTTTTGTTCCAGTTCCACAGTCTCAGTAGGTTTTGTTTCAGTCCTACAGTCTCAGTAGGTTTTGTTCCAGTCCTACAGTCTCAGTTGGTTTTGTTCCAGTTCCACAGTCTCAGTAGGTTTTGTTTCAGTCCTACAGTCTCAGTAGGTTTTGTTCCAGTCCTACAGTCTCAGTTGGTTTTGTTCCAGTCCTACAGTCTCAGTTGGTTTTGTTCCAGTCCTACAGTCTCAGTTGAAGGTTTTGTTCCAGTCTTACAGTCTCAGTTGGTTTTGTTTCAGTCTTACAGTCTCAGTTGAATGTTTTGTTCCAGTCCAACAGTCTCAGTTGGTTTTGTTCCAGTCTTACAGTCTCAGTTGAATGTTTTGTTCCAGTCCAACAGTCTCAGTTGAAGGTTTTGTTTCAGTCTTACAGTCTCAGTTGAAGGTTTTGTTTCAGTCCTACAGTCTCAGTTGAAGGTTTTGTTCCAGTCCAACAGTCTCAGTTGGTTTTGTTCCAGTTCCACAGTCTCAGTTGGTTTTGTTCCAGTCTTACAGTCTCAGTAGGTTTTGTTCCAGTCCTACAGTCTCAGTTGAATGTTTTGTTCCAGTCCTACAGTCTCAGTTGAATGTTTTGTTCCAGTTCCACAGTCTCAGTTGGTTTTGTTCCAGTCCAACAGTCTCAGTTGGTTTTGTTCCAGTCCAACAGTCTCAGTAGGTTTTGTTCCAGTCCAACAGTCTCAGTTGGTTTTGTTCCAGTCTTACAGTCTCAGTTGGTTTTGTTTCAGTCCTACAGTCTCAGTTGGTTTTGTTTCAGTCCTACAGTCTCAGTTGGTTTTGTTTCAGTCCTACAGTCTCAGTTAGTTTTGTTCCAGTCCAACAGTCTCAGTTGGTTTTGTTTCAGTCCAACAGTCTCAGTTGGTTTTGTTTCAGTCTTACAGTCTCAGTTGGTTTTGTTTCAGTCCTACAGTCTCAGTTGATTTTGTTTCAGTCCTACAGTCTCAGTTGGTTTTGTTTCAGTCCAACAGTCTCAGTTGGTTTTGTTTCAGTCCAACAGTCTCAGTTGGTTTTGTTTCAGTCCAACAGTCTCAGTTGGTTTTGTTTCAGTCTTACAGTCTCAGTTGGTTTTGTTTCAGTCCAACAGTCTCAGTTGGTTTTGTTCCAGTCTTACAGTCTCAGTTGGTTTTGTTCCAGTCCAACAGTCTCAGTTGGTTTTGTTCCAGTTCCACAGTCTCAGTTGGTTTTGTTCCAGTCCTACAGTCTCAGTTGGTTTTGTTCCAGTCCAACAGTCTCAGTTGGTTTTGTTTCAGTCCTACAGTCTCAGTTGGTTTTGTTCCAGTCCAACAGTCTCAGTTTGTTTTGTTTCAGTCCTACAGTCTCAGTTGGTTTTGTTCCAGTCTTACAGTCTCAGTTGGTTTTGTTTCAGTCCAACAGTCTCAGTTGGTTTTGTTTCAGTCTTACAGTCTCAGTTGGTTTTGTTTCAGTCCAACAGTCTCAGTTGGTTTTGTTCCAGTCTTACAGTCTCAGTTGGTTTTGTTCCAGTCCAACAGTCTCAGTTGGTTTTGTTCCAGTTCCACAGTCTCAGTTGGTTTTGTTCCAGTCCTACAGTCTCAGTTGGTTTTGTTCCAGTCCAACAGTCTCAGTTGGTTTTGTTTCAGTCCTACAGTCTCAGTTGGTTTTGTTCCAGTCCAACAGTCTCAGTTGGTTTTGTTCCAGTCCAACAGTCTCAGTAGGTTTTGTTCCAGTCCAACAGTCTCAGTTGGTTTTGTTCCAGTCTTACAGTCTCAGTTGGTTTTGTTTCAGTCCTACAGTCTCAGTTGGTTTTGTTTCAGTCCTACAGTCTCAGTTAGTTTTGTTCCAGTCCAACAGTCTCAGTTGGTTTTGTTTCAGTCCAACAGTCTCAGTTGGTTTTGTTTCAGTCCAACAGTCTCAGTTGGTTTTGTTTCAGTCTTACAGTCTCAGTTGGTTTTGTTTCAGTCCAAATGTCTCAGTTGGTTTTGTTTCAGTCCAACAGTCTCAGTTGGTTTTGTTTCAGTCCAACAGTCTCAGTTGGTTTTGTTTCAGTCTTACAGTCTCAGTTGGTTTTGTTTCAGTCCAACAGTCTCAGTTGGTTTTGTTCCAGTCTTACAGTCTCAGTTGGTTTTGTTCCAGTTCCACAGTCTCAGTTGGTTTTGTTCCAGTCCTACAGTCTCAGTTGGTTTTGTTCCAGTCCAACAGTCTCAGTTGGTTTTGTTTCAGTCCTACAGTCTCAGTTGGTTTTGTTCCAGTCCAACAGTCTCAGTTGGTTTTGTTTCAGTCCTACAGTCTCAGTAGGTTTTGTTCCCGTCCTACAGTCTCAGTTGAATGTTTTGTTCCAGTCCAACAGTCTCAGTTGGTTTTGTTCCAGTCTTACAGTCTCAGTTGGTTTTGTTCCAGTCCTACAGTCTCAGTTGGTTTTGTTCCAGTCTTACAGTCTCAGTATGTTTTGTTTCAGTCTTACAGTCTCAGTTGGTTTTGTTTCAGTCCTACAGTCTCAGTTGGTTTTGTTTCAGTCCAACAGTCTCAGTTGGTTTTGTTCCAGTCCTACAGTCTCAGTTGGTTTTGTTCCAGTCCAACAGTCTCAGTTGGTTTTGTTCCAGTCCTACAGTCTCAGTTGGTTTTGTTCCAGTCCAACAGTCTCAGTTGGTTTTGTTTCAGTCCAACAGTCTCAGTTGGTTTTGTTCCAGTCCAACAGTCTCAGTTGGTTTTGTTCCAGTCCAACAGTCTCAGTTGGTTTTGTTCCAGTCCAACAGTCTCAGTTGGTTTTGTTCCAGTCCAACAGTCTCAGTTGAAGCCTCTGAACGTTGCATCCAAGGTCATCCAGCAAAACACTCCTTCAGAGTCAAAGCCAGGGAGCCTCTTCAGAGTCAAAGCCAGGAACCCTCTTCAGAGTCAAAGCCAGGAAGCCTCTACAGAGGTAAAGCCAGGAAGCCTCTACAGAGTCAAGGCCAGGAAGCCTCTTCAGAGTCAAAGCCAGGAAGCCTCTTCAGAGGCAGAGCCAGGAAGCCTCTACAGAGTCAAGGCCAGGAAGCCTCTTCAGTTGGATTTCATTAGAGGTCACAGCTTAGATCTTGTATAACCCACAACCATTTAACATTTGTTTTCACTGTTAGAATGAAAATTCTCATGCTGTTAAATTGGCCAATGCCTGGCTACATACCAGCTGCAGTGTGGCTACATACCCGCTGTAGTGTGGTCTGGGCTCAGTCATGCTAATAATGCCAATTAGTGTGTTAATCATGGATTTATTTAAGTGCAGACATTCTTTGACCCTGGATCATGCATCAGACCACAAACCTTTGTACTGCCAATGAAAGTGGGAAAACGTCTTAGACGAAGTCAACCCGCCTCACAAAGCCTTTTGCATCACAAATGGCACCCTATTCCCTACGAACGGAACTATGGGCCCTGGTCAAAAGTAGTGCACTATAATCAGTGCCTTCAGAAATTATTCAAAGGCCTTGACTTTTTCCGTATTTTGTTGTGTTACAGGCTGAATATGAAATGGATAAAAAAAATATATAATTGACACAATTATTGACACCATAATGTCAAAATGGAATTATGTTTTTAGAAATGTTTACAAATTAATTAAATATTAAAAGCTGAAATGACTTGAGTCGACAAGTATTCAACTCTTTTGTTATGTCAAACCTAAACGTGTTCAGGAGTAAAAATATACTTTAACAAGTCACATAATAAGTTGCATGGACTCGACTCTGTGTGCAACAATAGTGTTAAACATGATTTTTGAATGACTACCTCATCTCTGTACCCCACACACAGACAATTATCTATAAGGTCCCTCAGTCGAGGAGTGCATTTCAAACACAGATTCGACCACAAAGACCAGGGAGGTTTTCCACCACAAAGACCAGGGAGGTTTTCAACCACAAAGACCAGGGAGGTTTTCAACCACAAAGACCAGGGAGGTTTTCAACCACAAAGACCAGGGAGGTTTTCCAATGCCTCACAAAGAAGGGCACCTATTGGTAGATGGGTAAAAAATATAAAAGCATGGTGAAGTTATTAAGTACACGTTGGATGGTGTATCAATACACCCAGTCACTACAAAGATACAGGCGTCCTTCCTAACTCAGTTGCCGGGGAGGAAGGAAACCGCTCAGGGAGTTTAATGGCTTTGAGAGGAGAGAAGTGAGGATGGACGACAACACTGTAGTTATTAAACCATTCTAACCTAATTAAAAGAGTGAAAAGAAGGAAGTCTGTACAGAATAAAAAATATTCCAAAACATGCATCCTGTTTGCAATAAGGCACTGAAGTGAAACTGCAAAAAACAATTGGCAAACAAATTAACTTTATGTCCTGAATACAAAGCGTTATGTTTGGGGCAAATCCAACACAATACATCACTGAGTACCACACTTCATATTTTCAGGAATGGTGGTGACTACATCATGTTATGGGTATGATTGTCATCTCCAAGGACTAGGGAGTTATTTTTATGATAAGGGATTCTTCAAGGTCTCATTCTGGGAAATAACAGTACGAACTGTTGGGAGCCAAATCTAATCTCTCCTCCATGACCTCCTGTTGGAGAGGTAACAGGGAGTGTGTGTGTGTGTGTGTGTGTGTGTGTGTGTGTGTGTGTGTGTGTGTGTGTGTGTGTGTGTGTGTGTGTGTGTGTGTGTGTGTACAGATACAGGTAGACTCTATAGCTGAGACTACACACTAGATACAGTTAGACTCTATAGCTGAGACTACACACTAGATACAGTTAGACCCTATAGCTGAGACTACACACTAGATACAGTTAGATTCTATAGCTGAGACTACACACTAGATACAGTTAGACTCTATAGCTGAGACTACACACTAGATACAGTTAGACTCTATAGCTGAGACTACACACTAGATACAGTTAGACTCTATAGCTGAGACTACACACTAACACTAGATACAGTTAGACTCTATAGCTGAGACTACACACTAGATACAGTTAGACTCTATAGCTGAGACTACACACTAGATACAGTTAGACTCTATAGCTGAGACTACACACTAGATACAGTTAGACTCTATAGCTGAGACTACACACTAGATACAGTTAGACTCTATAGCTGAGACTACACACTAGATACAGTTAGACTCTATAGCTGAGACTACACACTAGATACAGTTAGACTATATAGCTGAGACTACACACTAGATACAGTTAGACTCTATAGCTGAGACTACACACTAGATACAGTTAGACTCTATAGCTGAGACTACACACTAGATACAGTTAGACTCTATAGCTGAGACTACACACTAGATACAGTTAGACTCTATAGCTGAGACTACACACTAGATACAGTTAGACTCTATAGCTGAGACTACACACTAGATACAGTTAGACTATATAGCTGAGACTACACACTAGATACAGTTAGACTCTATAGCTGAGACTACACACTAGATACAGTTAGACTCTATAGCTGAGACTACACACTAGATACAGTTAGACTCTATAGCTGAGACTACACACTAGATACAGTTAGACTCTATAGCTGAGACTACACACTAGATACAGTTAGACCCTATAGCTGAGACTACACACTAGATACAGTTAGACTCTATGGCTGAGACTACACACTAGATACAGTTAGACTCTATAGCTGAGACTACACACTAGATACAGTTAGACTCTATAGCTGAGACTACACACTAACACTAGATACAGTTAGACCCTATAGCTGAGACTACACACTAGATACAGTTAGACTCTATAGCTGAGACTACACACTAGATACAGTTAGACTCTATAGCTGAGACTACACACTAGATACAGTTAGACCCTATAGCTGAGACTACACACTAGATACAGTTAGACTCTATAGCTGAGACTACACACTAGATACAGTTAGACTCTATAGCTGAGACTACACACTAGATACAGTTAGACTCTATAGCTGAGACTACCCACTAGATACAGTTAGACTCTATAGCTGAGACTACACACTAGATACAGTTAGACTCTATAGCTGAGACTACACACTAGATACAGTTAGACTCTATAGCTGAGACTACACACTAGATACAGTTAGACTCTATAGCTGAGACTACACACTAGATACAGTTAGACTCTATAGCTGAGACTACACACTAGATACAGTTAGACTCTATAGCTGAGACTACACACTAGATACAGTTAGACTCTATAGCTGAGACTACACACTAGATACAGTTAGACTATATAGCTGAGACTACACACTAGATACAGTTAGACTCTATAGCTGAGACTACACACTAGATACAGTTAGACTCTATAGCTGAGACTACACACTAGATACAGTTAGACTCTATAGCTGAGACTACACACTAACACTAGATACAGTTAGACCCTATAGCTGAGACTACACACTAGATACAGTTAGACTCTATAGCTGAGACTACACACTAGATACAGTTAGACTCTATAGCTGAGACTACACACTAGATACAGTTAGACCCTATAGCTGAGACTACACACTAGATACAGTTAGACTCTATAGCTGAGACTACACACTAGATACAGTTAGACTCTATAGCTGAGACTACACACTAGATACAGTTAGACTCTATAGCTGAGACTACCCACTAGATACAGTTAGACTCTATAGCTGAGACTACACACTAGATACAGTTAGACTCTATAGCTGAGACTACACACTAGATACAGTTAGACTCTATAGCTGAGACTACACACTAGATACAGTTAGACTCTATAGCTGAGACTACACACTAGATACAGTTAGACTCTATAGCTGAGACTACACACTAGATACAGTTAGACTCTATAGCTGAGACTACACACTAGATACAGTTAGACTCTATAGCTGAGACTACACACTAGATACAGTTAGACTATATAGCTGAGACTACACACTAGATACAGTTAGACTCTATAGCTGAGACTACACACTAGATACAGTTAGACTCTATAGCTGAGACTACACACTAGATACAGTTAGACTCTATAGCTGAGACTACACACTAGATACAGTTAGACTCTATAGCTGAGACTATACACTAGATACAGTTAGACTCTATGGCTGAGACTACACACTAGATACAGTTAGACTCTATAGCTGAGACTACACACTAGATACAGTTAGACTCTATAGCTGAGACTACACACTAACACTAGATACAGTTAGACCCTATAGCTGAGACTACACACTAGATACAGTTAGACTCTATAGCTGAGACTACACAATAGATACAGTTAGACTCTATAGCTGAGACTACACACTAGATACAGTTAGACTATATGAGACTACACACTAACAGTTAGACTCTATGGCTGAGACTACACACTAGATACAGTTAGACTCTATAGCTGAGACTACACACTAGATACAGTTAGACTCTATAGACTCTATAGCTGAGACTACACACTAGATACAGTTAGACCCTATAGCTGAGACTACACACTAGATACAGTTAGACTCTATAGCTGAGACTACACACTAGATACAGTTAGACTCTATAGCTGAGACTACACACTAGATACAGTTAGACTATATAGCTGAGACTACACACTAGATACAGTTAGACTCTATAGCTGAGACTACACACTAGATACAGTTAGACTCTATAGCTGAGACTACACACTAGATACAGTTAGACTCTATAGCTGAGACTACACACTAGATACAGTTAGACTCTATAGCTGAGACTACACACTAGATACAGTTAGACTCTATAGCTGAGACTACACACTAGATACAGTTAGACTCTATAGCTGAGACTACACACTAGATACAGTTAGACTCTATAGCTGAGACTACACACTAGATACAGTTAGACTCTATAGCTGAGACTACACACTAGATACAGTTAGACTCTATAGCTGAGACTACACACTAGATACAGTTAGACTCTATAGCTGAGACTAAACACTAGATACAGTTAGACTCTATAGCTGAGACTACACACTAGATACAGTTAGACTCTATAGCTGAGACTACACACTAACACTAGATACAGTTAGACTCTATAGCTGAGATTACCCACTAGATACAGTTAGACTCTATAGCTGAGACTACACACTAACACTAGATACAGTTAGACTCTATAGCTGAGACTACACACTAGATACAGGTAGACTCTATAGCTGAGACTACACACTAACACTAGATACAGTTAGACTCTATAGCTGAGACTACACACTAGATACAGTTAGACTCTATAGCTGAGACTACACACCAGATACAGTTAGACTCTATAGCTGAGACTACACACTAACACTAGATACAGTTAGACTCTATAGCTGAGACTACACACTAGATACAGGTAGACTCTATAGCTGAGACTACACACTAGATACAGTTAGACCCTATAGCTTAGACTACACACTAGATACAGTTAGACTCTATAGCTGAGACTACACACTAGATACAGTTAGACTCTATAGCTGAGACTACACACTAGATACAGTTAGACTCTATAGCTGAGACTACACACTAGATACAGTTAGACTCTATAGCTGAGACTACACACTAGATACAGTTAGACCCTATAGCTGAGACTACACACTAGATACAGTTAGACCCTATAGCTTAGACTACACACTAGATACAGTTAGACTCTATAGCTTAGACTACACACTAGATACAGTTAGACTCTATAGCTGAGACTACACACTAGATACAGTTAGACTATATAGCTGAGACTACACACTAGATACAGTTAGACTCTATAGCTGAGACTACACACTAGATACAGTTAGACTCTATAGCTGAGACTACACACTAGATACAGTTAGACTCTATAGCTGAGACTACACACTAGATACAGTTAGACCCTATAGCTGAGACTACACACTAGATACAGTTAGACCCTATAGCTGAGACTACACACTAACACTAGATACAGTTAGACTCTATAGCTGAGACTACACACTAACACTAGATACAGTTAGACTCTATAGCTGAGACTACACACTAGATACAGTTAGACTCTATAGCTGAGACTACACACTAACACTAGATACAGTTAGACTCTATAGCTGAGACTACACACTAGATACAGTTAGACTCTATAGCTGAGACTACACACTAACACTAGATACAGTTAGACTCTATAGCTGAGACTACACACTAGATACAGTTAGACTCTATAGCTGAGACTACACACTAACACTAGATACAGTTAGACTCTATAGCTGAGACTACACACTAGATACAGTTAGACTCTATAGCTGAGACTACACACTAACACTAGATACAGTTAGACTCTATAGCTGAGACTACACACTAGATACAGTTAGACTCTATAGCTGAGACTACACACTAGATACAGTTAGACCCTATAGCTGAGACTACACACTAGATACAGTTAGACTCTATAGCTGAGACTACACACTAGATACAGTTAGACTCTATAGCTGAGACTACACACTAGATACAGTTAGACTCTATAGCTGAGACTACACACTAGATACAGTTAGACTCTATAGCTGAGACTACACACTAGATACAGTTAGACTCTATAGCTGAGACTACACACTAGATACAGTTAGACTCTATAGCTGAGACTACACACTAGATACAGTTAGACTCTATAGCTGAGACTACACACCAGATACAGTTAGACTCTATAGCTGAGACTACACACTAGATACAGTTAGACTCTATAGCTGAGACTACACACCAGATACAGTTAGACTATATAGCTGAGACTACACACTAGATACAGTTAGACCCTATAGCTGAGACTACACACTAGATACAGTTAGACCCTATAGCTGAGACTACACACTAGATACAGTTAGACTCTATAGCTGAGACTACACACTAGATACAGTTAGACTCTATAGCTGAGACTACACACTAGATACAGTTAGACTCTATAGCTGAGACTACACACTAGATACAGTTAGACTCTATAGCTGAGACTACACACTAGATACAGTTAGACTCTATAGCTGAGACTACACACTAGATACAGTTAGACTCTATAGCTGAGACTACACACTAGATACAGTTAGACTCTATAGCTGAGACTACACACCAGATACAGTTAGACTCTATAGCTGAGACTACACACTAACACTAGATACAGTTAGACTCTATAGCTGAGACTACACACTAGATACAGTTAGACTCTATAGCTGAGACTACACACTAGATACAGTTAGACTCTATAGCTGAGACTACACACCAGATACAGTTAGACTCTATAGCTGAGACTACACACTAGATACAGTTAGACTCTATAGCTGAGACTACACACTAGATACAGTTAGACCCTATAGCTGAGACTACACACTAACACTAGATACAGTTAGACTCTATAGCTGAGACTACACACTAGATACAGTTAGACTCTATAGCTGAGACTACACACTAGATACAGTTAGACTCTATAGCTGAGACTACACACTAGATACAGTTAGACCCTATAGCTGAGACTACACACTAGATACAGTTAGACTCTATAGCTGAGACTACACACTAGATACAGTTAGACTCTATAGCTGAGACTACACACTAGATACAGTTAGACTATATAGCTGAGACTACACACTAGATACAGTTAGACTCTATAGCTGAGACTACACACTAGATACAGTTAGACCCTATAGCTGAGACTACACACTAGATACAGTTAGACTCTATAGCTGAGACTACACACTAGATACAGTTAGACTCTATAGCTGAGACTACACACTAGATACAGTTAGACTCTATAGCTGAGACTACACACTAGATACAGTTAGACCCTATAGCTGAGACTACACACTAGATACAGTTAGACTCTATAGCTGAGACTACACACTAGATACAGTTAGACTATATAGCTGAGACTACACACTAGATACAGTTAGACTCTATAGCTGAGACTACACACTAACACTAGATACAGTTAGACCCTATAGCTGAGACTACACACTAGATACAGTTAGACCCTATAGCTGAGACTACACACTAGATACAGTTAGACTCTATAGCTGAGACTACACACTAGATACAGTTAGACTCTATGGCTGAGACTACACACTAGATACAGTTAGACTCTATAGCTGAGACTACACACTAGATACAGTTAGACTCTATAGCTGAGACTACACACTAACACTAGATACAGTTAGACCCTATAGCTGAGACTACACACTAGATACAGTTAGACCCTATAGCTGAGACTACACACTAGATACAGTTAGACTCTATAGCTGAGACTACACACTAGATACAGTTAGACTCTATAGCTGAGACTACACACTAGATACAGTTAGACTCTATAGCTGAGACTACACACTAGATACAGTTAGACTCTATAGCTGAGACTACACACTAGATACAGTTAGACTCTATAGCTGAGACTACACACTAGATACAGTTAGACTCTATAGCTGAGACTACACACTAACACTAGATACAGTTAGACCCTATAGCTGAGACTACACACTAGATACAGTTAGACCCTATAGCTGAGACTACACACTAGATACAGTTAGACTCTATAGCTGAGACTACACACTAGATACAGTTAGACTCTATAGCTGAGACTACACACTAGATACAGTTAGACTCTATAGCTGAGACTACACACTAACACTAGATACAGTTAGACTCTATAGCTGAGATTACCCACTAGATACAGTTAGACTCTATAGCTGAGACTACACACTAACACTAGATACAGTTAGACTCTATAGCTGAGACTACACACTAGATACAGGTAGACTCTATAGCTGAGACTACACACTAACACTAGATACAGTTAGACTCTATAGCTGAGACTACACACTAGATACAGTTAGACTCTATAGCTGAGACTACACACTAGATACAGTTAGACTCTATAGCTGAGACTACACACTAACACTAGATACAGTTAGACTCTATAGCTGAGACTACACACTAGATACAGGTAGACTCTATAGCTGAGACTACACACTAACACTAGATACAGTTAGACTCTATAGCTGAGACTACACACTAGATACAGTTAGACTCTATAGCTGAGACTACACACTAGATACAGTTAGACCCTATAGCTGAGACTACACACTAACACTAGATACAGTTAGACCCTATAGCTGAGACTACACACTAGATACAGTTAGACTCTATAGCTGAGACTACACACTAGATACAGTTAGACTCTATAGCTGAGACTACACACTAACACTAGATACAGTTAGACTCTATAGCTGAGACTACACACTAGATACAGTTAGACCCTATAGCTGAGACTACACACTAGATACAGTTAGACTCTATAGCTGAGACTACACACTAGATACAGTTAGACTCTATAGCTGAGACTACACACTAGATACAGTTAGACTCTATAGCTGAGACTACACACTAGACACAGTTAGACTCTATAGCTGAGACTACACACTAACACTAGATACAGTTAGACTCTATAGCTGAGACTACACACTAGATACAGTTAGACTCTATAGCTGAGACTACACACTAACACTAGATACAGTTAGACCCTATAGCTGAGACTACACACTAGATACAGTTAGACTCTATAGCTGAGACTACACACTAACACTAGATACAGTTAGACTCTATAGCTGAGACTACACACTAGATACAGTTAGACTCTATAGCTGAGACTACACACTAGATACAGTTAGACTATATAGCTGAGACTACACACTAGATACAGTTAGACTCTATAGCTGAGACTACACACTAGATACAGTTAGACTCTATAGCTGAGACTACACACTAGATACAGTTAGACCCTATAGCTGAGACTACACACTAGATACAGTTAGACCCTATAGCTGAGACTACACACTAACACTAGATACAGTTAGACCCTATAGCTGAGACTACACACTAGATACAGTTAGACCCTATAGCTGAGACTACACACTAACACTAGATACAGTTAGACTCTATAGCTGAGACTACACACTAACACTAGATACAGTTAGACTCTATAGCTGAGACTACACACTAGATACAGTTAGACTCTATAGCTGAGACTACACACTAACACTAGATACAGTTAGACTCTATAGCTGAGACTACACACTAGATACAGTTAGACCCTATAGCTTAGACTACACACTAGATACAGTTAGACTCTATAGCTGAGACTACACACTAGATACAGTTAGACTCTATAGCTGAGACTACACACTAGATACAGTTAGACTCTATAGCTGAGACTACACACTAGATACAGTTAGACTCTATAGCTGAGACTACACACTAGATACAGTTAGACTCTATAGCTGAGACTACACACTAGATACAGTTAGACCCTATAGCTGAGACTACACACTAGATACAGTTAGACTCTATAGCTGAGACTACACACTAGATACAGTTAGACTCTATAGCTGAGACTACACACTAGATACAGTTAGACCCTATAGCTTAGACTACACACTAGATACAGTTAGACTCTATAGCTGAGACTACACACTAGATACAGTTAGACTCTATAGCATAGACTACACACTAGATACAGTTAGACTCTATAGCTGAGACTACACACTAACACTAGATACAGTTAGACTCTATAGCTGAGACTACACACCAGATACAGTTAGACTCTATAGCTGAGACTACACACTAGATACAGTTAGACTATATAGCTGAGACTACACACTAGATACAGTTAGACTCTATAGCTGAGACTACACACTAGATACAGTTAGACCCTATAGCTGAGACTACACACTAACACTAGATACAGTTAGACTCTATAGCTGAGACTACACACTAGATACAGTTAGACTCTATAGCTGAGACTACACACTAACACTAGATACAGTTAGACTCTATAGCTGAGACTACACACTAGATACAGTTAGACCCTATAGCTGAGACTACACACTAGATACAGTTAGACTCTATAGCTGAGACTACACACTAGATACAGTTAGACCCTATAGCTGAGACTACACACTAGATACAGTTAGACTCTATAGCTGAGACTACACACTAGATACAGTTAGACTCTATAGCTGAGACTACACACTAGATACAGTTAGACTCTATAGCTGAGACTACACACTAACACTAGATACAGTTAGACTCTATAGCTGAGACTACACACTAGATACAGTTAGACCCTATAGCTGAGACTACACACTAGATACAGTTAGACTCTATAGCTGAGACTACACACTAGATACAGTTAGACCCTATAGCTGAGACTACACACTAGATACAGTTAGACTCTATAGCTGAGACTACACACTAGATACAGTTAGACTCTATAGCTGAGACTACACACTAACACTAGATACAGTTAGACTCTATAGCTGAGACTACACACTAGATACAGTTAGACCCTATAGCTGAGACTACACACTAGATACAGTTAGACTCTATAGCTGAGACTACACACTAGATACAGTTAGACCCTATAGCTGAGACTACACACTAGATACAGTTAGACTCTATAGCTGAGACTACACACTAGATACAGTTAGACTCTATAGCTGAGACTACACACTAGATACAGTTAGACCCTATAGCTGAGACTACCCACCAGATACAGTTAGACTCTATAGCTGAGACTACACACTAACACTAGATACAGTTAGACTCTATAGCTGAGACTACACACTAACACTAGATACAGTTAGACTCTATAGCTGAGACTACACACTAGATACAGTTAGACTCTATAGCTGAGACTACACACTAACACTAGATACAGTTAGACTCTATAGCTGAGACTACACACTAACACTAGATACAGTTAGACTCTATAGCTGAGACTACACACTAGATACAGTTAGACTCTATAGCTGAGACTACACACTAACACTAGATACAGTTAGACTCTATAGCTGAGACTACACACTAGATACAGTTAGACTCTATAGCTGAGACTACACACTAGATACAGTTAGACTCTATAGCTGAGACTACACACTAGATACAGTTAGACTCTATAGCTGAGACTACACACTAGATACAGTTAGACTCTATAGCTGAGACTACACACTAGATACAGTTAGACTCTATAGCTGAGACTACACACCAGATACAGTTAGACTCTATAGCTGAGACTACACACTAGATACAGTTAGACTCTATAGCTGAGACTACACACTAGATACAGTTAGACTCTATAGCTGAGACTACACACCAGATACAGTTAGACTCTATAGCTGAGACTACACACTAAATACAGTTAGACCCTATAGCTGAGACTACACACTAGATACAGTTAGACTCTATAGCTGAGACTACACACCAGATACAGTTAGACTCTATAGCTGAGACTACACACTAGATACAGTTAGACTCTATAGCTGAGACTACACACCAGATACAGTTAGACTCTATAGCTGAGACTACACACCAGATACAGTTAGACCCTATAGCTGAGACTACACACTAGATACAGTTAGACTCTATAGCTGAGACTACACACCAGATACAGTTAGACTCTATAGCTGAGACTACACACTAAATACAGTTAGACCCTATAGCTGAGACTACACACTAGATACAGTTAGACTCTATAGCTGAGACTACACACCAGATACAGTTAGACTCTATAGCTGAGACTACACACTAGATACAGTTAGACTATATAGCTGAGACTACACACTAGATACAGTTAGACTCTATAGCTGAGACTACACACTAGATACAGTTAGACCCTATAGCTGAGACTACACACTAACACTAGATACAGTTAGACTCTATAGCTGAGACTACACACTAGATACAGTTAGACTCTATAGCTGAGACTACACACTAGATACAGTTAGACTCTATAGCTGAGACTACACACTAGATACAGTTAGACTCTATAGCTGAGACTACACACTAGATACAGTTAGACTCTATAGCTGAGACTACACACTAGATACAGTTAGACTCTATAGCTGAGACTACACACTAGATACAGTTAGACTCTATAGCTGAGACTACACACTAGATACAGTTAGACTCTATAGCTGAGACTACACACTAGATACAGTTAGACTCTATAGCTGAGACTACACACTAGATACAGTTAGACTATATAGCTGAGACTACACACTAGATACAGTTAGACTCTATAGCTGAGACTACACACTAACACTAGATACAGTTAGACTCTATAGCTGAGACTACACACTAGATACAGTTAGACTCTATAGCTGAGACTACACACTAGATACAGTTAGACTCTATAGCTGAGACTACACACTAGATACAGTTAGACTCTATAGCTGAGACTACACACTAGATACAGTTAGACTCTATAGCTGAGACTACACACTAGATACAGTTAGACTCTATAGCTGAGACTACACACTAGATACAGTTAGACCCTATAGCTGAGACTACACACTAACACTAGATACAGTTAGACTATATAGCTGAGACTACACACTAACACTAGATACAGTTAGACTCTATAGCTGAGACTACACACTAGATACAGTTAGACTCTATAGCTGAGACTACACACTAACACTAGATACAGTTAGACTCTATAGCTGAGACTACACACTAGATACAGTTAGACTCTATAGCTGAGACTACACACTAGATACAGTTAGACTCTATAGCTGAGACTACACACTAGATACAGTTAGACCCTATAGCTGAGACTACACACTAGATACAGTTAGACCCTATAGCTGAGACTACACACTAGATACAGTTAGACTCTATAGCTGAGACTACACACTAGATACAGTTAGACTCTATAGCTGAGACTACACACTAGATACAGTTAGACTCTATAGCTGAGACTACACACTAGATACAGTTAGACTCTATAGCTGAGACTACACACTAGATACAGTTAGACTCTATAGCTGAGACTACACACTAGATACAGTTAGACCCTATAGCTGAGACTACACACTAGATACAGTTAGACTCTATAGCTGAGACTACACACTAGATACAGTTAGACTCTATAGCTGAGACTACACACTAGATACAGTTAGGCTCTATAGCTGAGACTACACACTAACACTAGATACAGTTAGACTCTATAGCTGAGACTACACACTAGATACAGGTAGACTCTATAGCTGAGACTACACACTAACACTAGATACAGTTAGACTCTATAGCTGAGACTACACACTAGATACAGGTAGACTCTATAGCTGAGACTACACACTAACACTAGATACAGTTAGACTCTATAGCTGAGACTACACACTAGATACAGTTAGACTCTATAGCTGAGACTACACACTAGATACAGTTAGACCCTATAGCTGAGACTACACACTAACACTAGATACAGTTAGACTCTATAGCTGAGACTACACACTAGATACAGGTAGACTCTATAGCTGAGACTACACACTAACACTAGATACAGTTAGACTCTATAGCTGAGACTACACACTAGATACAGTTAGACTCTATAGCTGAGACTACACACTAGATACAGTTAGACTCTATAGCTGAGACTACACACTAGATACAGTTAGACCCTATAGCTGAGACTACACACTAGATACAGTTAGACCCTATAGCTGAGACTACACACTAAATACAGTTAGACCCTATAGCTGAGACTACACACTAGATACAGTTAGACTCTATAGCTGAGACTACACACTAGATACAGGTAGACTCTATAGCTGAGACTACACACTAACACTAGATACAGTTAGACTCTATAGCTGAGACTACACACTAGATACAGTTAGACCCTATAGCTGAGACTACACACTAGATACAGTTAGACCCTATAGCTGAGACTACACACTAAATACAGTTAGACCCTATAGCTGAGACTACACACTAGATACAGGTAGACTCTATAGCTGAGACTACACACTAACACTAGATACAGTTAGACTCTATAGCTGAGACTACACACTAGATACAGTTAGACTCTATAGCTGAGACTACACACTAGATACAGTTAGACTCTATAGCTGAGACTACACACTAGATACAGTTAGACTCTATAGCTGAGACTACACACTAGATACAGTTAGACCCTATAGCTGAGACTACACACTAGATACAGTTAGACTCTATAGCTGAGACTACACACTAGATACAGTTAGACCCTATAGCTGAGACTACACACTAGATACAGTTAGACTCTATAGCTGAGACTACACACTAACACTAGATACAGTTAGACTCTATAGCTGAGACTACACACTAGATACAGTTAGACCCTATAGCTGAGACTACACACTAGATACAGTTAGACCCTATAGCTGAGACTACACACTAAATACAGTTAGACCCTATAGCTGAGACTACACACTAGATACAGGTAGACTCTATAGCTGAGACTACACACTAACACTAGATACAGTTAGACTCTATAGCTGAGACTACACACTAGATACAGTTAGACTCTATAGCTGAGACTACACACTAGATACAGTTAGACTCTATAGCTGAGACTACACACTAGATACAGTTAGACTCTATAGCTGAGACTACACACTAGATACAGTTAGACTCTATAGCTGAGACTACACACTAGATACAGTTAGACCCTATAGCTGAGACTACACACTAGATACAGTTAGACTCTATAGCTGAGACTACACACTAGATACAGTTAGACTCTATAGCTGAGACTACACACTAGATACAGTTAGACTCTATAGATGAGACTACACACCAGATAGAATTAATGAAAGAAAAAGCTCCATGTTGCCTATAGATGTCACAAACGTCGTAGTGAGGAGACCAAAGCGCAGCGTGACGTGAAGACATATTTTTAATACAAGACTAAACACGAAGAATACTAAACAAACTAACATAATAACAAAACGAACGTGAACGCTATAAACACTGAGTGCATACATGCAACTTCACATAGACAATAACCCACAAACCTAAACTGGAAAAATGGCAACCTAAATAGGATCCCCAATCAGAGACAACGATAAACAGCTGCCTCTGATTGGGAACCAATCCAGGCCACCATAGACCTACATATGTCTAGACGCACACACCTAGACATAAAAAACCCTAGACAATACAAAAACACACATATCACCCTCGTCACACCCTGACCTAACCAACCATGCATCACCAATACACATACCCACACACACACTAACACACACACACTAACACACACTAACACAAACACACACACATGCTCTCTGTTACCTCTCCAACAGGAGGTCATGGAGGAGAGATTAGATTTGGCTCCCAACAGTTCTTACTGTTATCTTCCAGAATGAGACCTTGAAGAATCCCTTATCATAAAAATAACTCCCTAGTCCTTGGAGATGACAAGCATACCCATAACATGATGTAGCTACCACCATTCCTGAAAATATGTGTTATGTTTGGGGCAAATCCAACACAACGCTTTGTATTCGGGACATAAAGGTAATTTCTTTGCCAGTTATTTTTGTAGTTTTACTTTATTGCAAACAGGATGCATGTTTTGGAATATTTTTTATTCTGTACAGACTTCCTTCTTTTCACTCTGTCAATTAGGTTAGAATGGTGGAATAACTAGTGTTGTTGTCCGTCCTCACTTCTCTCCTATCAAAGCCATTAAACTCCTTGAGCGGTTTCCTTCCTCCCCGGCAACTGAGTTAGGAAGGACGCCTGTATCTTCGTAGTGACTGGGTGTATTGATACACCATCCAACGTGTAATTAATAACTTCACCATGCTTTTATATTTTTACCCATCTACCAATAGGTGCCCTTCGTTGTGAGGCCACCCGAGCCACAGCCTGTTCATCCTGCTACCATCTAGACGGAGGAGACAGTACAGGTGCATCAAAGCAGGGACCAAGAAACAGCTTCTATCTCCAGGCCATCAGACTGTATAACAGTCACCCCCTACGCCAGCCTCCGCCCAGTATCAGGTTTTAATAGTCACAGCAGGAGCAACGTCCTCTTTACACTTCCCGATGAACTCAGTCACCGTGTTTGTGTATACGTCTATGTTATTCTGAGAGGTAACCCAGAACATTAGTATTTATTGAAGTAACCTTTATTTTACCTTTTATTTAACGAGGCAAGTCAGTTAATTAAGAACACATTCTTAATTACAATGACGGCCTACCCCAAGTTCAGGAGTCAAAATGTGCTTTAACAAGTCACATAATACGTTGCATGGACTCGACTCTGTGTGCGATAGTAGTGTTAAACATGATTTTTGAATGACTACCTCATCTCTGTACACCACACAGACAATTTATCTGTAAAGTCCCTCAGTCAAACAGTGAATTTCAAACACAGAATCAACCACAGAGACCAGGGAGGTTTTCCAATGCAAGGTCCTTGATGATCTTCTTGGCCTTTCTCTGACACTGGGTCACGACTCCCACCGAAGGTGGCTCCCCTTCCTGTTCGGGCGGCGCTCGGCGGTCATCGTCACCGGTCTACTAGCTGCCACCGACCCCCTTTTCCTTTTCTGTTGGTTTTGTCTTATTGGTTACACCTGTTTTTTTGTTTGGGGTTTTGGTTAGGGCTTTTTAAGCCGGTTATGCCCGCCTGCTTTTGTGCGAGCTTGTTCCTCTGTTCTGTTTTGTGGATGTGTTATTTTTCTTATTTTCTCCGGACTGTTTGGGTCCTGTTTTTGGGACGGTCATTTGTAATGCGCCTGGTGTTTTTGGACCGTTTCTGTCACCGGAATAAATACGATTGTTTACTAAAACGCTCTGCTCTCTGCGCCCGACTCCGCACCCCACTACTCCTAGAAGTCACAACACACCGACTCCGCACCTCACTACTCCTAGAAGTCACAACACACCGACTCCGCACCCCACTACCCCTAGAAGTCACAACACACCGACTCCGCACCCCACTACTCCTAGAAGTCACAACACACCGACTCCGCACCCCACTACTCCTAGAAGTCACAACACACCGACTCCGCACCCCACTACTCCTAGAAGTCACAACACACCGACTCCGCACCTCACTACCCCTAGAAGTCACAACACACCGACTCCGCACCCCACTACTCCTAGAAGTCACACCACACCGACTCCGCACCTCACTACTCCTAGAAGTCACACCACACCGACTCCGCACCCCACTACCCCTAGAAGTCACAACACACCGACTCCGCACCCCACTACTCCTAGAAGTCACACCACACCGACTCCGCACCTCACTACTCCTAGAAGTCACAACACACCGACTCCGCACCCCACTACTCCTAGAAGTCACAACACACCGACTCTGCACCCCACTACTCCTAGAAGTCACAACACACCGACTCCGCACCCCACTACTCCTAGAAGTCACAACACACCGACTCCGCACCCCACTACTCCTAGAAGTCACAACACACCGACTCCGCACCCCACTACTCCTAGAAGTCACAACACACCGACTCCGCACCCCACTACTCCTAGAAGTCACAACACACCGACTCCGCACCCCACTACTCCTAGAAGTCACAACACACCGACTCCGCACCCCACTACTCCTAGAAGTCACAACACACCGACTCCGCACCCCACTACTCCTAGAAGTCACAACACACCGACTCCGCACCCCACTACTCCTAGAAGTCACAACACACCGACTCCGCACCCCACTACTCCTAGAAGTCACAACACACTGGGTGCTGTAGATGTTCTGGAGGGTGAGCAGTGCACCACACACACACACACCCACCCACCCACCCACCCACACACACACACACACACACACACACACACACACACACACACACACACACACACACACACACACACACACACACACACACACACACACACACACACACACACACACACACACACACACGTGATGCTGTTTCCTCACCCGCAATTGCTAATAAACCATCCGTGAAAATCGGAGGCCTGTAACCCGACCCAAAACCTGCAAATATAGTAAATGGGCTGTACAGTCAAGAGAAGGCCTTTTTTAGATAGGCCTGGAATTCATGCTTATCATTTCTGACATTTTGGTGGAAGGCTATTTATTAGTGAACTTAATTAAATCTAGTCTATAATTAAATACATGCAGATTCTCTTCTGTCATTACTTGTTGCACTAAAAGAGTAAATTAAACCCTTGTCCATCAGAATAATGTTATAGTGTCACGCCCTGACCTTAGAGATCCTTTACATGTCTCTATTTTGGTTTGGTCAGGGTGTGATTTTGGGGTGAGCATTCTATGTTCATTTTCTATGTTTTGTATTTCTTTGTGTTTTGGCCTAGTATGGTTCTCAATCAGAGGCAGCTGTCTATCGTTGTCTCTGATTGAGAACCATACTTAGGTAGCCTTTTCCACCACCGATGCTTTGTGGGTAGTTGTTTTCTGTTTTTGTGTTTCTGCACCAGACAGAACTGTTTCGTGTTGTTACATTTTGTTATTTTGTCTCAGTGTTCAGTTTTTAATAAAATAATCATGAACACTTCCCACGCTGCGCTTTTGGTCCACATCTTCTTCAACAGACGACCGTTACACATAAATCGATAGAATGAAGGCTTCAATCTAGTTGACATTGATAAAGTTTGTTTCCTCTTTGATCTCTGCTTCTCTCACACAACAAATATGTTTAGAGACCGGGGAGAAAATGCAACAACTAAATTTTCGGGGAAAAACATTCAAATTAAAACAGTTTTTTTACCGGTTTTAAGGAAATTAAAGGTCTTAAAATGACCCAACATGTTTTTTTTTTTAATACGATTTCAGTTCGGCATGAATGTGTATTTTATGTGGTTGAAATACTATCCACTTTTATGATTCTGATAAAGATAGCACCGTCATTTCTACAGATGGTCCCTTAACCTCAAATTCATTCTCTCAAGATGCCGAAATAAATAAGTCATACTTCTCCACTCTTGTTCCTGGTTTCCTGCGCGGAACCTTAGTCAGGTTTTTAATAGTCACAGTGGGCAGGTTTTAATAGTCACAGCAGGAACAACATCCCCTTTACACTTTCCGATGAACTCAGTCACCGTGTTTGTGTATAAATCAATGTTATTCTGAGAGGCAACCCAGAACATTAGTATTTTTTAATGTAACCTTTATTTAACTTCGCAAGTCATTTAAGAACAAATTCTTATTTAAAAATGAAGGCCTACTCCGTGCGCCGCCCTATGGGACTCCAAATCACGGCCGGTTTGTGATACAGCCTGGAATCGAACCAAGGTCTGTAGTGATGCCTCTAGCACTGAGATGCAGTGCCTTAGACCGCTGCGCCACTCGGGAGCTTCAACATATCCCGGACTCTGACATTGCTCATTCTGATATGTCTTCATTTCTTTCTTTTGGGATTATGTGGATTATTATTGTTTTATATTGATAGGGATTATTACTGAACTGTTGGGATTATGTGTGTATTGTTTTATATTACTGTAAAATTCAGATGGTCATACTGTAGGATTGGGCTGTTCTTACTGTAGGACTGTTCTTACTGTAGGACTGTTCTTACTGTAGGATTGGGCTGTTCTTACTGTAGGACTGTTCTTACTGTAGGATTGGGCTGTTCTTACTGTAGGACTGTTCTTACTGTAGGATTGGGCTCTTCTTACTGTAGGATTGGTCTGTTCTTACTGTAGGACTGGTCTGTTCTTACTGTAGGACTGTTCTTACTGTAGGATTGGGCTGTTCTTACTGTAGGATTGGGCTGTTCTTACTGTAGGATTATGCTGTTCTTACTGTAGGACTGGTCTGTTCTTACTGTAGGACTGTTCTTACTGTAGGATTGGGCTGTTCTTACTGTAGGATTGGGCTGTTCTTACTGTAGGATTATGCTGTTCTTACTGTAGGACTGTTCTTACTGTAGGACTGGGCTGTTCTTACTGTAGGACTGGGCTGTTCTTACTGTAGGACTGGGCTGTTCTTACTGTAGGACTGTTCTTACTGTAGGATTGGGCTGTTCTTATTTCAGGATTGGGCTGTTCTTACTGTAGGATTGGGCTGTTCTTACTGTAGGATTATGCTGTTCTTACTGTAGGACTGGGCTGTTCTTACTGTAGGACTGTTCTTACTGTAGGATTGGACTGTTCTTACTGTAGGACTGTTCTTACTGTAAGATTGGGCTGTTCTTACTGTAGGACTGGGCTGTTCTTACTGTAGGATTGTTCTTACTGTAGGATTGGGCTGTTCTTACTGTAGGATTGGGCTGTTCTGACTGTAGGATTGGGCTGTTCTTACTGTAAAATTCAGATGGTCTTACTGTAGGATTGGGCTGTTCTTACTGTAGGATTGAACATGTGACAGCTTCACTGGTTTTCCCATTCAGTCTTGAGCCTGATGAGTCACATTCAGACCAGGGACAGACTGCTCGATCACTTGCTTGATGTCACCAGGGAAAGATGGGGACCAGAAATCAGCACAGTAATTTCTACAATGCACCCTTCACCCTGTTTACACCTGACATCAATAGGTAAAGTCCTGAAGTGCATCCTTCACCCTGTTTACACCTGACATCAATAGGTAAAGTCCTGAAGATGCATCCTTCACCCTGTTTACACCTGACATCAATAGGTAAAGTCCTGAAGATTCACCCTGTTTACACCTGACATCAATAGGTAAAGTCCTGAAGATGGTCCCTTCACCCTGTTTACACCTGACATCAATAGGTAAAGTCCTGAAGATTCACCCTGTTTACACCTGACATCAATAGGTAAAGTCCTGAAGATGCATCCTTCACCCTGTTTACACCTGACATCAATAGGTAAAGTCCTGAAGATGCACCTGACATCAATAGGTAAAGTCCTGAAGATGCACCTGACATCAATAGGTAAAGTCCTGAAGATGGTCCCTTCACCCTGTTTACACCTGACATCAATTGGTAAAGTCCTGAAGATGGTCCCTTCACCCTGTTTACACCTGACATCAATAGGTAAAGTCCTGAAGATTCACCCTGTTTACACCTGACATCAATAGGTAAAGTCCTGAAGATGGTCCCTTCACCCTGTTTACACCTGACATCAATAGGTAAAGTCCTGAAGATGCATCCTTCACCCTGTTTACACCTGACATCAATAGGTAACGTCCTGAAGATTCACCCTGTTTACACCTGACATCAATAGGTAAAGTCCTGAAGATTCACCCTGTTTACACCTGACATCAATAGGTAACGTCCTGAAGATTCACCCTGTTTACACCTGACATCAATAGGTAAAGTCCTGAAGATGCATCCTTCACCCTGTTTACACCTGACATCAATAGGTAAAGTCCTTTTCCCTATATCTCAATGTCTCAATGGGCTTTGGTCAAAAGTAGTGCACTACATAGGGAATAGGGCTCTGGTCTATAGTAGTGCACTATATAGGGAATAGGGCTCTGGTCTATAGTAGTGCACTATATAGGGAATAGGGATCTGGTCTATAGTAGTGCACTATATAGGGTATAGGGTACCATAGGGCTCTGGTCCAAAGTAGTGCACTACTAGGGAATAGGGTGCCATAGGGCTCTGGTCTATAGTAGTGCACTATATAGGGTATAGGGTACCATAGGGCTCTGGTCTAAAGTAGTGCACTACATAGGGAATAGGGTGCCATTTGGGACAGACCCATGGTTTTGCATCTGTATTCTACTTTTGTCTTCACAACCCTTTTCCAACACGACTCCAACCCGTTGACATCCTCATCACATGTCCTGTTACAGTGAACATGTCCTGTTACAGCGAACATGTCCTGTTACAGCGAACATGTCCTGTTACAGCGAACATGTCCTGTTACAGCGAACATGTCCTGTTACAGCGAACATGTCCAGACGTGTTCCTCTCTACACGGACACAATGCATCCTTGTTCCCCTCAGGATCTTTGTACTTTCAGACGTGGCCACGAGCTCTGGGTCTGTGCTGAGGGATCCGTCCGTACAGAGGCCTTAAACTCTGGGTCTGTGCTCAGGGAACCGTCCCCACAGGAGCCTTAAACTCTGGGTCTGTGCTGAGGGAACCGTCCCCACAGGAGCCTTAAACTCTGGGTCTGTGCTGAGGGAACCGTCCCAGCAGAAGCCTTAAACTCTGGGTCTGTGCTGAGGGAAACGTCCCCACAGGAGCCTTAAACTCTGGGTCTGTGCTGAGGGAAACGTCCCCACAGATGCCTTAAACTCTGGGTCTGTGCTGAGGGAACCGTCCCCACAGGAGCCTTAAACTCTGGGTCTGTGCTGAGGGAAACGTCCCCACAGAAGCCTTAAACTCTGGGTCTGTGCTGAGGGAACCGTCCGTACAGAAGCCTTAAACTCTGGGTCTGTGCTGAGGGAACCGTCCCCAGCAGAAGCCTTAAACTCTGGGTCTGTGCTGAGGGAAACGTCCCCACAGGAGCCTTAAACTCTGGGTCTGTGCTGAGGGAAACGTCCCCACAGGAGCCTTAAACTCTGGGTCTGTGCTGAGGGAACCGTCCCAGCAGAAGCCTTAAACTCTGGATCTGTGCTGAGGGAAACGTCCCCACAGGAGCCTTAAACTCTGGGTCTGTGCTGAGGGAACCGTCCCAGCAGAAGCCTTAAACTCTGGATCTGTGCTGAGGGAACCGTCCCAGCAGAAGCCTTAAACTCTGGGTCTGTGCTGAGGGAAACGTCCCCACAGGAGCCTTAAACTCTGGGTCTGTGCTGAGGGAACCGTCCCAGCAGAAGCCTTAAACTCTGGGTCTGTGCTGAGGGAACCGTCCCTACAGAAGCCTTAAACTCTGGGTCTGTGCTGAGGGAAACGTCCCCACAGGAGCCTTAAACTCTGGGTCTGTGCTGAGGGAACCATCCCCACAGGAGCCTTAAACTCTGGGTCTGTGCTGAGGGAACCGTCCGTACAGAAGCCTTAAACTCTGGGTCTGTGCTGAGGGAACCATCCCCACAGGAGCCTTAAACTCTGGGTCTCTGCTGAGGGAAACGTCCCCACAGGAGCCTTAATCTCTGGGTCTGTGCTGAGGGAACCGTCCCCACAGGAGCCTTAAACTCTGGGTCTGTGCTGAGGGAACCATCCCCACAGGAGCCTTAAACTCTGGGTCTGTGCTGAGGGAACCGTCCCCACAGGAGCCTTAAACTCTGGGTCTGTGCTGAGGGAACCGTCCGTACAGAAGCCTTAAACTCTGGGTCTGTGCTGAGGGAACCATCCCCACAGAAGCCTTAAACTCTGGGTCTGTGCTGAGGGAACCGTCCCCACAGGAGCCTTAAACTCTGGGTCTGTGCTGAGGGAACCGTCCCAGCAGAAGCCTTAAACTCTGGATCTGTGCTGAGGGAACCGTCCCAGCAGAAGCCTTAAACTCTGGGTCTGTGCTGAGGGAACCGTCCCAGCAGAAGCCTTAAACTCTGGGTCTGTGCTGAGGGAACCGTCCCAGCAGAAGCCTTAAACTCTGGGTCTGTGCTGAGGGAACCGTCCCCACAGGAGCCTTAAACTCTGGGTCTGTGCTGAGGGAACCGTCCCCACAGGAGCCTTAAACTCTGGGTCTGTGCTGAGGGAACCGTCCCAGCAGAAGCCTTAAACTCTGGATCTGTGCTGAGGGAACCGTCCCAGCAGAAGCCTTAAACTCTGGGTCTGTGCTGAGGGATCCGTCCCCACAGAAGCCTTAAACTCTGGGTCTGTGCTGAGGGAACCGTCCCCACAGGAGCCTTAAACTCTGGGTCTGTGCTGAGGGAACCGTCCCAGCAGAAGCCTTAAACTCTGGGTCTGTGCTGAGGGAAACGTCCCCACAGAAGCCTTAAACTCTGGGTCTGTGCTGAGGGAAACGTCCCCACAGGAGCCTTAAACTCTGGGTCTGTGCTGAGGGAACCGTCCCCACAGGAGCCTTAAACTCTGGGTCTGTGCTGAGGGAACCGTCCCCACAGGAGCCTTAAACTCTGGGTCTGTGCTGAGGGAACCGTCCCAGCAGAAGCCTTAAACTCTGGGTCTGTGCTGAGGGAACCGTCCGTACAGAAGCCTTAAACTCTGGGTCTGTGCTGAGGGAAACGTCCCCACAGGAGCCTTAAACTCTGGGTCTGTGCTGAGGGAACCGTCCCCACAGGAGCCTTAAACTCTGGGTCTGTGCTGAGGGAAACGTCCCCACAGGAGCCTTAAACTCTGGGTCTGTGCTGAGGGAACCGTCCCCACAGGAGCCTTAAACTCTGGGTCTGTGCTGAGGGAACCATCCCCACAGGAGCCTTAAACTCTGGGTCTGTGCTGAGGGAAACGTCCCCACAGAGGCCTTAAACTCTGGGTCTGTGCTGAGGGAACCGTCCCCACAGAAGCCTTAAACTCTGGGTCTGTGCTGAGGGAACCGTCCCCACAGGAGCCTTAAACTCTGGGTCTGTGCTGAGGGAACCGTCCGTACAGAAGCCTTAAACTCTGGGTCTGTGCTGAGGGAACCATCCCCACAGGAGCCTTAAACTCTGGGTCTGTGCTGAGGGAACCGTCCCCACAGGAGCCTTAAACTCTGGGTCTGTGCTGAGGGAACCGTCCGTACAGAAGTCTTAAACTCTGGGTCTGTGCTGAGGGAACCGTCCGTACAGAAGTCTTAAACTCTGGGTCTGTGCTGAGGGAACCGTCCCAGCAGAAGCCTTAAACTCTGGGTCTGTGCTGAGGGAACCGTCCGTACAAGAGTCTTAAACTCTGGGTCTGTGCTGAGGGAAACGTCCCCACAGAAGCCTTAAACTCTGGGTCTGTGCTGAGGGAAACGTCCCCACAGGAGCCTTAAACTCTGGGTCTGTGCTGAGGGAACCGTCCGTACAGAAGCCTTAAACTCTGGGTCTGTGCTGAGGGAACCGTCCGTACAGAAGTCTTAAACTCTGGGTCTGTGCTGAGGGAACCGTCCCCACAGAAGCCTTAAACTCTGAGTCTGTGCTGAGGGAACCGTCCCAGCAGAAGCCTTAAACTCTGGGTCTGTGCTGAGGGAACCGTCCGTACAGAAGCCTTAAACTCTGGGTCTGTGCTGAGGGAACCGTCCCCACAGGAGCCTTAAACTCTGGGTCTGTGCTGAGGGAACCGTCCCCACAGGAGCCTTAAACTCTGGGTCTGTGCTGAGGGAAACGTCCCTGCAGAAGCCTTAAACTCTGGGTCTGTGCTGAGGGAAACGTCCCCACAGGAGCCTTAAACTCTGGGTCTGTGCTGAGGGAACCGTCCCCACAGGAGCCTTAAACTCTGGGTCTGTGCTGAGGGAACCGTCCCCACAGGAGCCTTAAACTCTGGGTCTGTGCTGAGGGAACCGTCCCAGCAGAAGCCTTAAACTCTGGGTCTGTGCTGAGGGAAACGTCCCCACAGAAGCCTTAAACTCTGGGTCTGTGCTGAGGGAAACGTCCCCACAGGAGCCTTAAACTCTGGGTCTGTGCTGAGGGAACCGTCCCCACAGGAGCCTTAAACTCTGGGTCTGTGCTGAGGGAAACGTCCCCACAGGAGCCTTAAACTCTGGGTCTGTGCTGAGGGAACCGTCCCCACAGGAGCCTTAAACTCTGGGTCTGTGCTGAGGGAACCGTCCCCACAGGAGCCTTAAACTCTGGGTCTGTGCTGAGGGAAACGTCCCCACAGAGGCCTTAAACTCTGGGTCTGTGCTGAGGGAACCGTCCCCACAGAAGCCTTAAACTCTGGGTCTGTGCTGAGGGAACCGTCCCCACAGGAGCCTTAAACTCTGGGTCTGTGCTGAGGGAACCGTCCGTACAGAAGCCTTAAACTCTGGGTCTGTGCTGAGGGAACCATCCCCACAGGAGCCTTAAACTCTGGGTCTGTGCTGAGGGAACCGTCCCCACAGGAGCCTTAAACTCTGGGTCTGTGCTGAGGGAACCGTCCGTACAGAAGTCTTAAACTCTGGGTCTGTGCTGAGGGAACCGTCCGTACAGAAGTCTTAAACTCTGGGTCTGTGCTGAGGGAACCGTCCCAGCAGAAGCCTTAAACTCTGGGTCTGTGCTGAGGGAACCGTCCGTACAGAAGTCTTAAACTCTGGGTCTGTGCTGAGGGAAAAGTCCCCACAGAAGCCTTAAACTCTGGGTCTGTGCTGAGGGAAACGTCCCCACAGGAGCCTTAAACTCTGGGTCTGTGCTGAGGGAACCGTCCGTACAGAAGCCTTAAACTCTGGGTCTGTGCTGAGGGAACCGTCCGTACAGAAGTCTTAAACTCTGGGTCTGTGCTGAGGGAACCGTCCCCACAGAAGCCTTAAACTCTGGGTCTGTGCTGAGGGAACCGTCCCAGCAGAAGCCTTAAACTCTGGGTCTGTGCTGAGGGAAACGTCCCCACAGAAGCCTTAAACTCTGGGTCTGTGCTGAGGGAAACGTCCCCACAGGAGCCTTAAACTCTGGGTCTGTGCTGAGGGAACCGTCCCCACAGGAGCCTTAAACTCTGGGTCTGTGCTGAGGGAAACGTCCCCACAGGAGCCTTAAACTCTGGGTCTGTGCTGAGGGAACCGTCCCCACAGGAGCCTTAAACTCTGGGTCTGTGCTGAGGGAACCGTCCCCACAGGAGCCTTAAACTCTGGGTCTGTGCTGAGGGAAACGTCCCCACAGAGGCCTTAAACTCTGGGTCTGTGCTGAGGGAACCGTCCCCACAGAAGCCTTAAACTCTGGGTCTGTGCTGAGGGAACCGTCCCCACAGGAGCCTTAAACTCTGGGTCTGTGCTGAGGGAACCGTCCGTACAGAAGCCTTAAACTCTGGGTCTGTGCTGAGGGAACCATCCCCACAGGAGCCTTAAACTCTGGGTCTGTGCTGAGGGAACCGTCCCCACAGGAGCCTTAAACTCTGGGTCTGTGCTGAGGGAACCGTCCGTACAGAAGTCTTAAACTCTGGGTCTGTGCTGAGGGAACCGTCCGTACAGAAGTCTTAAACTCTGGGTCTGTGCTGAGGGAACCGTCCCAGCAGAAGCCTTAAACTCTGGGTCTGTGCTGAGGGAACCGTCCGTACAGAAGTCTTAAACTCTGGGTCTGTGCTGAGGGAAACGTCCCCACAGAAGCCTTAAACTCTGGGTCTGTGCTGAGGGAAACGTCCCCACAGGAGCCTTAAACTCTGGGTCTGTGCTGAGGGAACCGTCCGTACAGAAGCCTTAAACTCTGGGTCTGTGCTGAGGGAACCGTCCGTACAGAAGTCTTAAACTCTGGGTCTGTGCTGAGGGAACCGTCCCCACAAAAGCCTTAAACTCTGGGTCTGTGCTGAGGGAACCGTCCCAGCAGAAGTCTTAAACTCTGGGTCTGTGCTGAGGGAACCGTCCCCACAGGAGCCTTAAACTCTGGGTCTGTGCTGAGGGAAACGTCCCCACAGGAGCCTTAAACTCTGGGTCTGTGCTGAGGGAACCGTCCCCACAGGAGCCTTAAACTCTGGGTCTGTGCTGAGGGAACCATCCCCACAGGAGCCTTAAACTCTGGGTCTGTGCTGAGGGAAACGTCCCCACAGAGGCCTTAAACTCTGGGTCTGTGCTGAGGGAACCGTCCCCACAGAAGCCTTAAACTCTGGGTCTGTGCTGAGGGAACCGTCCCCACAGGAGCCTTAAACTCTGGGTCTGTGCTGAGGGAACCGTCCGTACAGAAGCCTTAAACTCTGGGTCTGTGCTGAGGGAACCATCCCCACAGGAGCCTTAAACTCTGGGTCTGTGCTGAGGGAACCGTCCCCACAGGAGCCTTAAACTCTGGGTCTGTGCTGAGGGAACCGTCCGTACAGAAGTCTTAAACTCTGGGTCTGTGCTGAGGGAACCGTCCGTACAGAAGTCTTAAACTCTGGGTCTGTGCTGAGGGAACCGTCCGTACAGAAGTCTTAAACTCTGGGTCTGTGCTCAGGGAACCGTCCGTACAGAAGTCTTAAACTCTGGGTCTGTGCTGAGGGAAACGTCCCCACAGAAGCCTTAAACTCTGGGTCTGTGCTGAGGGAAACGTCCCCACAGGAGCCTTAAACTCTGGGTCTGTGCTGAGGGAACCGTCCGTACAGAAGCCTTAAACTCTGGGTCTGTGCTGAGGGAACCGTCCGTACAGAAGTCTTAAACTCTGGGTCTGTGCTGAGGGAACCGTCCCCACAGAAGCCATAAACTCTGGGTCTGTGCTGAGGGAACCGTCCCAGCAGAAGCCTTAAACTCTGGGTCTGTGCTGAGGGAACCGTCCGTACAGAAGCCTTAAACTCTGGGTCTGTGCTGAGGGAACCGTCCCCACAGGAGCCTTAAACTCTGGGTCTGTGCTGAGGGAACCGTCCCCACAGGAGCCTTAAACTCTGGGTCTGTGTTGAGGGAAACGTCCCTGCAGAAGCCTTAAACTCTGGGTCTGTGCTGAGGGAAACGTCCCCACAGGAGCCTTAAACTCTGGGTCTGTGCTGAGGGAACCGTCCCCACAGGAGCCTTAAACTCTGGGTCTGTGCTGAGGGAACCGTCCCCACAGGAGCCTTAAACTCTGGGTCTGTGCTGAGGGAACCGTCCCAGCAGAAGCCTTAAACTCTGGGTCTGTGCTGAGGGAAACGTCCCCACAGAAGCCTTAAACTCTGGGTCTGTGCTGAGGGAAACGTCCCCACAGGAGCCTTAAACTCTGGGTCTGTGCTGAGGGAACCGTCCCCACAGGAGCCTTAAACTCTGGGTCTGTGCTGAGGGAAACGTCCCCACAGGAGCCTTAAACTCTGGGTCTGTGCTGAGGGAACCGTCCCCACAGGAGCCTTAAACTCTGGGTCTGTGCTGAGGGAACCGTCCCCACAGGAGCCTTAAACTCTGGGTCTGTGCTGAGGGAAACGTCCCCACAGAGGCCTTAAACTCTGGGTCTGTGCTGAGGGAACCGTCCCCACAGAAGCCTTAAACTCTGGGTCTGTGCTGAGGGAACCGTCCCCACAGGAGCCTTAAACTCTGGGTCTGTGCTGAGGGAACCGTCCGTACAGAAGCCTTAAACTCTGGGTATGTGCTGAGGGAACCGTCCCAGCAGAAGTCTTAAACTCTGGGTCTGTGCTGAGGGAACCGTCCCCACAGGAGCCTTAAACTCTGGGTCTGTGCTGAGGGAAACGTCCCCACAGGAGCCTTAAACTCTGGGTCTGTGCTGAGGGAACCGTCCCCACAGGAGCCTTAAACTCTGGGTCTGTGCTGAGGGAACCATCCCCACAGGAGCCTTAAACTCTGGGTCTGTGCTGAGGGAAACGTCCCCACAGAGGCCTTAAACTCTGGGTCTGTGCTGAGGGAACCGTCCCCACAGAAGCCTTAAACTCTGGGTCTGTGCTGAGGGAACCGTCCCCACAGGAGCCTTAAACTCTGGGTCTGTGCTGAGGGAACCGTCCGTACAGAAGCCTTAAACTCTGGGTCTGTGCTGAGGGAACCATCCCCACAGGAGCCTTAAACTCTGGGTCTGTGCTGAGGGAACCGTCCCCACAGGAGCCTTAAACTCTGGGTCTGTGCTGAGGGAACCGTCCGTACAGAAGTCTTAAACTCTGGGTCTGTGCTGAGGGAACCGTCCGTACAGAAGTCTTAAACTCTGGGTCTGTGCTGAGGGAACCGTCCGTACAGAAGTCTTAAACTCTGGGTCTGTGCTGAGGGAACCGTCCGTACAGAAGTCTTAAACTCTGGGTCTGTGCTGAGGGAAACGTCCCCACAGAAGCCTTAAACTCTGGGTCTGTGCTGAGGGAAACGTCCCCACAGGAGCCTTAAACTCTGGGTCTGTGCTGAGGGAACCGTCCGTACAGAAGCCTTAAACTCTGGGTCTGTGCTGAGGGAACCGTCCCCACAGGAGCCTTAAACTCTGGGTCTGTGCTGAGGGAACCGTCCCCACAGGAGCCTTAAACTCTGGGTCTGTGTTGAGGGAAACGTCCCTGCAGAAGCCTTAAACTCTGGGTCTGTGCTGAGGGAAACGTCCCCACAGGAGCCTTAAACTCTGGGTCTGTGCTGAGGGAACCGTCCCCACAGGAGCCTTAAACTCTGGGTCTGTGCTGAGGGAACCGTCCCCACAGGAGCCTTAAACTCTGGGTCTGTGCTGAGGGAACCGTCCCAGCAGAAGCCTTAAACTCTGGGTCTGTGCTGAGGGAAACGTCCCCACAGAAGCCTTAAACTCTGGGTCTGTGCTGAGGGAAACGTCCCCACAGGAGCCTTAAACTCTGGGTCTGTGCTGAGGGAACCGTCCCCACAGGAGCCTTAAACTCTGGGTCTGTGCTGAGGGAAACGTCCCCACAGGAGCCTTAAACTCTGGGTCTGTGCTGAGGGAACCGTCCCCACAGGAGCCTTAAACTCTGGGTCTGTGCTGAGGGAACCGTCCCCACAGGAGCCTTAAACTCTGGGTCTGTGCTGAGGGAAACGTCCCCACAGAGGCCTTAAACTCTGGGTCTGTGCTGAGGGAACCGTCCCCACAGAAGCCTTAAACTCTGGGTCTGTGCTGAGGGAACCGTCCCCACAGGAGCCTTAAACTCTGGGTCTGTGCTGAGGGAACCGTCCGTACAGAAGCCTTAAACTCTGGGTATGTGCTGAGGGAACCGTCCCAGCAGAAGTCTTAAACTCTGGGTCTGTGCTGAGGGAACCGTCCCCACAGGAGCCTTAAACTCTGGGTCTGTGCTGAGGGAAACGTCCCCACAGGAGCCTTAAACTCTGGGTCTGTGCTGAGGGAACCGTCCCCACAGGAGCCTTAAACTCTGGGTCTGTGCTGAGGGAACCATCCCCACAGGAGCCTTAAACTCTGGGTCTGTGCTGAGGGAAACGTCCCCACAGAGGCCTTAAACTCTGGGTCTGTGCTGAGGGAACCGTCCCCACAGAAGCCTTAAACTCTGGGTCTGTGCTGAGGGAACCGTCCCCACAGGAGCCTTAAACTCTGGGTCTGTGCTGAGGGAACCGTCCGTACAGAAGCCTTAAACTCTGGGTCTGTGCTGAGGGAACCATCCCCACAGGAGCCTTAAACTCTGGGTCTGTGCTGAGGGAACCGTCCCCACAGGAGCCTTAAACTCTGGGTCTGTGCTGAGGGAACCGTCCGTACAGAAGTCTTAAACTCTGGGTCTGTGCTGAGGGAACCGTCCGTACAGAAGTCTTAAACTCTGGGTCTGTGCTGAGGGAACCGTCCGTACAGAAGTCTTAAACTCTGGGTCTGTGCTGAGGGAACCGTCCGTACAGAAGTCTTAAACTCTGGGTCTGTGCTGAGGGAAACGTCCCCACAGAAGCCTTAAACTCTGGGTCTGTGCTGAGGGAAACGTCCCCACAGGAGCCTTAAACTCTGGGTCTGTGCTGAGGGAACCGTCCGTACAGAAGCCTTAAACTCTGGGTCTGTGCTGAGGGAACCGTCCGTACAGAAGTCTTAAACTCTGGGTCTGTGCTGAGGGAACCGTCCCCACAGAAGCCTTAAACTCTGGGTCTGTGCTGAGGGAACCGTCCCAGCAGAAGCCTTAAACTCTGGGTCTGTGCTGAGGGAACTGTCCGTACAGAAGCCTTAAACTCTGGGTCTGTGCTGAGGGAACCGTCCCCACAGGAGCCTTAAACTCTGGGTCTGTGCTGAGGGAACCGTCCCCACAGGAGCCTTAAACTCTGGGTCTGTGCTGAGGGAAACGTCCCTGCAGAAGCCTTAAACTCTGGGTCTGTGCTGAGGGAAACGTCCCCACAGGAGCCTTAAACTCTGGGTCTGTGCTGAGGGAACCGTCCCCACAGGAGCCTTAAACTCTGGGTCTGTGCTGAGGGAACCGTCCCCACAGGAGCCTTAAACTCTGGGTCTGTGCTGAGGGAACCGTCCCAGCAGAAGCCTTAAACTCTGGGTCTGTGCTGAGGGAAACGTCCCCACAGAAGCCTTAAACTCTGGGTCTGTGCTGAGGGAAACGTCCCCACAGGAGCCTTAAACTCTGGGTCTGTGCTGAGGGAACCGTCCCCACAGGAGCCTTAAACTCTGGGTCTGTGCTGAGGGAAACGTCCCCACAGGAGCCTTAAACTCTGGGTCTGTGCTGAGGGAACCGTCCCCACAGGAGCCTTAAACTCTGGGTCTGTGCTGAGGGAACCGTCCCCACAGGAGCCTTAAACTCTGGGTCTGTGCTGAGGGAAACGTCCCCACAGAGGCCTTAAACTCTGGGTCTGTGCTGAGGGAACCGTCCCCACAGAAGCCTTAAACTCTGGGTCTGTGCTGAGGGAACCGTCCCCACAGGAGCCTTAAACTCTGGGTCTGTGCTGAGGGAACCGTCCGTACAGAAGCCTTAAACTCTGGGTCTGTGCTGAGGGAACCATCCCCACAGGAGCCTTAAACTCTGGGTCTGTGCTGAGGGAACCGTCCCCACAGGAGCCTTAAACTCTGGGTCTGTGCTGAGGGAACCGTCCGTACAGAAGTCTTAAACTCTGGGTCTGTGCTGAGGGAACCGTCCGTACAGAAGTCTTAAACTCTGGGTCTGTGCTGAGGGAACCGTCCCAGCAGAAGCCTTAAACTCTGGGTCTGTGCTGAGGGAACCGTCCGTACAGAAGTCTTAAACTCTGGGTCTGTGCTGAGGGAAACGTCCCCACAGAAGCCTTAAACTCTGGGTCTGTGCTGAGGGAAACGTCCCCACAGGAGCCTTAAACTCTGGGTCTGTGCTGAGGGAACCGTCCGTACAGAAGCCTTAAACTCTGGGTCTGTGCTGAGGGAACCGTCCGTACAGAAGTCTTAAACTCTGGGTCTGTGCTGAGGGAACCGTCCCCACAAAAGCCTTAAACTCTGGGTCTGTGCTGAGGGAACCGTCCCAGCAGAAGTCTTAAACTCTGGGTCTGTGCTCAGGGAACCGTCCGTACAGAAGTCTTAAACTCTGGGTCTGTGCTGAGGGAAACGTCCCCACAGAAGCCTTAAACTCTGGGTCTGTGCTGAGGGAAACGTCCCCACAGGAGCCTTAAACTCTGGGTCTGTGCTGAGGGAACCGTCCGTACAGAAGCCTTAAACTCTGGGTCTGTGCTGAGGGAACCGTCCGTACAGAAGTCTTAAACTCTGGGTCTGTGCTGAGGGAACCGTCCCCACAGAAGCCTTAAACTCTGGGTCTGTGCTGAGGGAACCGTCCCAGCAGAAGCCTTAAACTCTGGGTCTGTGCTGAGGGAACCGTCCGTACAGAAGCCTTAAACTCTGGGTCTGTGCTGAGGGAACCGTCCCCACAGGAGCCTTAAACTCTGGGTCTGTGCTGAGGGAACCGTCCCCACAGGAGCCTTAAACTCTGGGTCTGTGTTGAGGGAAACGTCCCTGCAGAAGCCTTAAACTCTGGGTCTGTGCTGAGGGAAACGTCCCCACAGGAGCCTTAAACTCTGGGTCTGTGCTGAGGGAACCGTCCCAGCAGAAGCCTTAAACTCTGGGTCTGTGCTGAGGGAAACGTCCCCACAGAAGCCTTAAACTCTGGGTCTGTGCTGAGGGAAACGTCCCCACAGGAGCCTTAAACTCTGGGTCTGTGCTGAGGGAACCGTCCCCACAGGAGCCTTAAACTCTGGGTCTGTGCTGAGGGAAACGTCCCCACAGGAGCCTTAAACTCTGGGTCTGTGCTGAGGGAACCGTCCCCACAGGAGCCTTAAACTCTGGGTCTGTGCTGAGGGAACCGTCCCCACTGGAGCCTTAAACTCTGGGTCTGTGCTGAGGGAAACGTCCCCACAGAGGCCTTAAACTCTGGGTCTGTGCTGAGGGAACCGTCCCCACAGAAGCCTTAAACTCTGGGTCTGTGCTGAGGGAACCGTCCCCACAGGAGCCTTAAACTCTGGGTCTGTGCTGAGGGAACCGTCCGTACAGAAGCCTTAAACTCTGGGTCTGTGCTGAGGGAACCGTCCCAGCAGAAGTCTTAAACTCTGGGTCTGTGCTGAGGGAACCGTCCCCACAGGAGCCTTAAACTCTGGGTCTGTGCTGAGGGAAACGTCCCCACAGGAGCCTTAAACTCTGGGTCTGTGCTGAGGGAACCGTCCCCACAGGAGCCTTAAACTCTGGGTCTGTGCTGAGGGAACCATCCCCACAGGAGCCTTAAACTCTGGGTCTGTGCTGAGGGAAACGTCCCCACAGAGGCCTTAAACTCTGGGTCTGTGCTGAGGGAACCGTCCCCACAGAAGCCTTAAACTCTGGGTCTGTGCTGAGGGAACCGTCCCCACAGGAGCCTTAAACTCTGGGTCTGTGCTGAGGGAACCGTCCGTACAGAAGCCTTAAACTCTGGGTCTGTGCTGAGGGAACCATCCCCACAGGAGCCTTAAACTCTGGGTCTGTGCTGAGGGAACCGTCCCCACAGGAGCCTTAAACTCTGGGTCTGTGCTGAGGGAACCGTCCGTACAGAAGTCTTAAACTCTGGGTCTGTGCTGAGGGAACCGTCCGTACAGAAGTCTTAAACTCTGGGTCTGTGCTGAGGGAACCGTCCGTACAGAAGTCTTAAACTCTGGGTCTGTGCTCAGGGAACCGTCCGTACAGAAGTCTTAAACTCTGGGTCTGTGCTGAGGGAAACGTCCCCACAGAAGCCTTAAACTCTGGGTCTGTGCTGAGGGAAACGTCCCCACAGGAGCCTTAAACTCTGGGTCTGTGCTGAGGGAACCGTCCGTACAGAAGCCTTAAACTCTGGGTCTGTGCTGAGGGAACCGTCCGTACAGAAGTCTTAAACTCTGGGTCTGTGCTGAGGGAACCGTCCCCACAGAAGCCTTAAACTCTGGGTCTGTGCTGAGGGAACCGTCCCAGCAGAAGCCTTAAACTCTGGGTCTGTGCTGAGGGAACCGTCCGTACAGAAGCCTTAAACTCTGGGTCTGTGCTGAGGGAACCGTCCCCACAGGAGCCTTAAACTCTGGGTCTGTGCTGAGGGAACCGTCCCCACAGGAGCCTTAAACTCTGGGTCTGTGCTGAGGGAACCGTCCCCACAGGAGCCTTAAACTCTGGGTCTGTGCTGAGGGAACCGTCCCCACAGGAGCCTTAAACTCTGGGTCTGTGCTGAGGGAACCGTCCCAGCAGAAGCCTTAAACTCTGGGTCTGTGCTGAGGGAAACGTCCCCACAGAAGCCTTAAACTCTGGGTCTGTGCTGAGGGAAACGTCCCCACAGGAGCCTTAAACTCTGGGTCTGTGCTGAGGGAACCGTCCCCACAGGAGCCTTAAACTCTGGGTCTGTGCTGAGGGAAACGTCCCCACAGGAGCCTTAAACTCTGGGTCTGTGCTGAGGGAACCGTCCCCACAGGAGCCTTAAACTCTGGGTCTGTGCTGAGGGAACCGTCCCCACAGGAGCCTTAAACTCTGGGTCTGTGCTGAGGGAAACGTCCCCACAGAGGCCTTAAACTCTGGGTCTGTGCTGAGGGAACCGTCCCCACAGAAGCCTTAAACTCTGGGTCTGTGCTGAGGGAACCGTCCCCACAGGAGCCTTAAACTCTGGGTCTGTGCTGAGGGAACCGTCCGTACAGAAGCCTTAAACTCTGGGTCTGTGCTGAGGGAACCATCCCCACAGGAGCCTTAAACTCTGGGTCTGTGCTGAGGGAACCGTCCCCACAGGAGCCTTAAACTCTGGGTCTGTGCTGAGGGAACCGTCCGTACAGAAGTCTTAAACTCTGGGTCTGTGCTGAGGGAACCGTCCGTACAGAAGTCTTAAACTCTGGGTCTGTGCTGAGGGAACCGTCCCAGCAGAAGCCTTAAACTCTGGGTCTGTGCTGAGGGAACCGTCCGTACAGAAGTCTTAAACTCTGGGTCTGTGCTGAGGGAAACGTCCCCACAGAAGCCTTAAACTCTGGGTCTGTGCTGAGGGAAACGTCCCCACAGGAGCCTTAAACTCTGGGTCTGTGCTGAGGGAACCGTCCGTACAGAAGCCTTAAACTCTGGGTCTGTGCTGAGGGAACCGTCCGTACAGAAGTCTTAAACTCTGGGTCTGTGCTGAGGGAACCGTCCCCACAGAAGCCTTAAACTCTGGGTCTGTGCTGAGGGAACCGTCCCAGCAGAAGCCTTAAACTCTGGGTCTGTGCTGAGGGAACCGTCCGTACAGAAGCCTTAAACTCTGGGTCTGTGCTGAGGGAACCGTCCCCACAGGAGCCTTAAACTCTGGGTCTGTGCTGAGGGAACCGTCCGTACAGAAGCCTTAAACTCTGGGTCTGTGCTGAGGGATCCGTCCCCACAGGAGCCTTAAACTCTGTGTCTGTGCTGAGGGAACCGTCCCCACAGGAGCCTTAAACTCTGGGTCTGTGCTGAGGGAACCGTCCGTACAGAAGCCTTAAACTCTGGGTCTGTGCTGAGGGATCCGTCCCCACAGGAGCCTTAAACTCTGGGTCTGTGCTGAGGGAACCGTCCGTACAGAAGCCTTAAACTCTGGGTCTGTGCTGAGGGAACCGTCCGTACAGAAGCCTTAAACTCTGGGTCTGTGCTGAGGGAAACGTCCCTGCAGAAGCCTTAAACTCTGGGTCTGTGCTGAGGGAAACGTCCCCACAGGAGCCTTAAACTCTGGGTCTGTGCTCAGGGAACCGTCCGTACAGAAGTCTTAAACTCTGGGTCTGTGCTGAGGGAAACGTCCCCACAGGAGCCTTAAACTCTGGGTCTGTGCTCAGGGAACCGTCCGTACAGAAGTCTTAAACTCTGGTTCTGTGCTCAGGGATCCGTCCCCACAGAAGCCTTAAACTCTGGGTCTGTGCTGAGGGAACCGTCCGTACAGAAGCCTTAAACTCTGGGTCTGTGCTGAGGGAAACGTCCCCACAGGAGCCTTAAACTCTGGGTCTGTGCTCAGGGAAACGTCCGTACAGAAGCCTTAAACTCTGGGTCTGTGCTGAGGGAACCGTCCGTACAGAAGCCTTAAACTCTGGGTCTGTGCTGAGGGAACCGTCCGTACAGAAGTCTTAAACTCTGGGTCTGTGCTGAGGGAACCGTCCGTACAGAAGTCTTAAACTCTGGGTCTGTGCTCAGGGATCCGTCCCCACAGAAGCCTTAAACTCTGGGTCTGTGCTGAGGGAACCGTCCGTACAGAAGCCTTAAACTCTGGGTCTGTGCTGAGGGAAACGTCCCCACAGGAGCCTTAAACTCTGGGTCTGTGCTCAGGGAAACGTCCGTACAGAAGCCTTAAACTCTGGGTCTGTGCTGAGGGATCCGTCCCCACAGGAGCCTTAAACTCTGGGTCTGTGCTGAGGGAACCGTCCCCACAGGAGCCTTAAACTCTGGGTCTGTGCTGAGGGAACCGTCCGTACAGAAGCCTTAAACTCTGGGTCTGTGCTGAGGGATCTGTCCCCACAGGAGCCTTAAACTCTGGGTCTGTGCTGAGGGAACCGTCCGTACAGAAGCCTTAAACTCTGGGTCTGTGCTGAGGGAACCGTCCGTACAGAAGCCTTAAACTCTGGGTCTGTGCTGAGGGAAACGTCCCTGCAGAAGCCTTAAACTCTGGGTCTGTGCTGAGGGAAACGTCCCCACAGGAGCCTTAAACTCTGGGTCTGTGCTCAGGGAACCGTCCGTACAGAAGTCTTAAACTCTGGGTCTGTGCTGAGGGAAACGTCCCCACAGGAGCCTTAAACTCTGGGTCTGTGCTCAGGGAACCGTCCGTACAGAAGTCTTAAACTCTGGGTCTGTGCTCAGGGATCCGTCCCCACAGAAGCCTTAAACTCTGGGTCTGTGCTGAGGGAACCGTCCGTACAGAAGCCTTAAACTCTGGGTCTGTGCTGAGGGAAACGTCCCCACAGGAGCCTTAAACTCTGGGTCTGTGCTCAGGGAAACGTCCGTACAGAAGCCTTAAACTCTGGGTCTGTGCTGAGGGAACCGTCCGTACAGAAGCCTTAAACTCTGGGTCTGTGCTGAGGGAACCGTCCGTACAGACGTCTTAAACTCTGGGTCTGTGCTGAGGGAAACGTCCGTACAGAAGCCTTAAACTCTGGGTCTGTGCTGAGGGAAACGTCCCAGCAGAAGCCTTAAACTCTGGGTCTGTGCTGAGGGAACCGTCCGTACAGAAGCCTTAAACTCTGGGTCTGTGCTGAGGGAACCGTCCCCACAGGAGCCTTAAAATCTGGGTCTGTGCTGAGGGAACCGTCCCCACAGGAGCCTTAAACTCTGGGTCTGTGCTGAGGGAAACGTCCCCACAGGAGCCTTAAACTCTGGGTCTGTGCTGAGGGAAACGTCCCCACAGGAGCCTTAAACTCTGGGTCTGTGCTGAGGGAAACGTCCGCACAGAAGCCTTAAACTCTGGGTCTGTGCTGAGGGAACCGTCCCCACAGAAGCCTTAAACTCTGGGTCTGTGCTGAGGGAACCGTCCCCACAGGAGCCTTAAACTCTGGGTCTGTGCTGAGGGAAACGTCCCCACAGGAGCCTTAAACTCTGGGTCTGTGCTGAGGGAACCGTCCGTACAGAAGCCTTAAACTCTGGGTCTGTGCTGAGGGAACCGTCCCCACAGGAGCCTTAAACTCTGGGTCTGTGCTGAGGGAACCGTCCCAGCAGAAGCCTTAAACTCTGGGTCTGTGCTGAGGGAACCGTCCCCACAGGAGTCTTAAACTCTGGGTCTGTGCTGAGGGAACCGTCCCAGCAGAAGCCTTAAACTCTGGGTCTGTGCTGAGGGAACCGTCCGTACAGAAGCCTTAAACTCTGGGTCTGTGCTGAGGGAACCGTCCCCACAGGAGCCTTAAACTCTGGGTCTGTGCTGAGGGAACCGTCCGTACAGAAGCCTTAAACTCTGGGTCTGTGGTGAGGGATCCGTCCCCACAGGAGCCTTAAACTCTGGGTCTGTGCTGAGGGAACCGTCCCCACAGGAGCCTTAAACTCTGGGTCTGTGCTGAGGGAACCGTCCGTACAGAAGCCTTAAACTCTGGGTCTGTGCTGAGGGATCCGTCCCCACAGGAGCCTTAAACTCTGGGTCTGTGCTGAGGGAACCGTCCGTACAGAAGCCTTAAACTCTGGGTCTGTGCTGAGGGAACCGTCCGTACAGAAGCCTTAAACTCTGGGTCTGTGCTGAGGGAAACGTCCCTGCAGAAGCCTTAAACTCTGGGTCTGTGCTGAGGGATCCGTCCCCACAGAAGCCTTAAACTCTGGGTCTGTGCTGAGGGAAACGTCCCCACAGGAGCCTTAAACTCTGGGTCTGTGCTCAGGGAACCGTCCGTACAGAAGTCTTAAACTCTGGGTCTGTGCTCAGGGATCCGTCCCCACAGAAGCCTTAAACTCTGGGTCTGTCCTGAGGGAAACGTCCCCACAGGAGCCTTAAACTCTGGGTCTGTGCTCAGGGATCCGTCCCCACAGAAGCCTTAAACTCTGGGTCTGTGCTCAGGGAAACGTCCGTACAGAAGCCTTAAACTCTGGGTCTGTGCTGAGGGAACCGTCCGTACAGAAGCCTTAAACTCTGGGTCTGTGCTGAGGGAAACGTCCCCACAGGAGCCTTAAACTCTGGGTCTGTGCTCAGGGAAACGTCCGTACAGAAGCCTTAAACTCTGGGTCTGTGCTGAGGGAACCGTCCGTACAGAAGCCTTAAACTCTGGGTCTGTGCTGAGGGAAACGTCCCCACAGGAGCCTTAAACTCTGGGTCTGTGCTGAGGGAAACGTCCCAGCAGAAGACTTAAACTCTGGGTCTGTGCTGAGGGAAACGTCCCTACAGAAGCCTTAAACTCTGGGTCTGTGCTGAGGGAAACGTCCCCACAGAAGTCTTAAACTCTGGGTCTGTGCTGAGGGAAACGTCCCCACAGGAGCCTTAAACTCTGGGTCTGTGCTGAGGGACCGTCCCCACAGAAGCCTTAAACTCTGGGTCTGTGCTGAGGGAAACGTCCGCACAGAAGCCTTAAACTCTGGGTCTGTGCTGAGGGAAACGTCCCCACAGGAGCCTTAAACTCTGGGTCTGTGCTGAGGGAACCGTCCGCACCGAAGCCTTAAACTCTGGGTCTGTGCTGAGGGAACCGTCCGTACAGAAGCCTTAAACTCTGGGTCTGTGCTGAGGGAACCGTCCCCACAGGAGCCTTAAACTCTGGGTCTGTGCTGAGGGAAACGTCCCCACAGAAGCCTTAAACTCTGGGTCTGTGCTGAGGGAACCGTCCCCACAGGAGCCTTAAACTCTGGGTCTGTGCTGAGGGAAACGTCCCCACAGGAGCCTTAAACTCTGGGTCTGTGCTGAGGGAAACGTCCCCACAGAAGCCTTAAACTCTGGGTCTGTGCTGAGGGAACCATCCCCACAGAAGCCTTAAACTCTGGGTCTGTGCTGAGGGAACCGTCCCCACAGGAGCCTTAAACTCTGGGTCTGTGCTGAGGGAACCGTCCCCACAGGAGCCTTAAACTCTGGGTCTGTGCTGAGGGAACCGTCCCCACAGGAGCCTTAAACTCTGGGTCTGTGCTGAGGGAACCGTCCCCACAGGAGTCTTAAACTCTGGGTCTGTGCTGAGGGAAACGTCCCCACAGGAGCCTTAAACTCTGGGTCTGTGCTGAGGGAAACGTCCCCACAGAAGCCTTAAACTCTGGGTCTGTGCTGAGGGAAACGTCCCCACAGGAGCCTTAAACTCTGGGTCTGTGCTGAGGGAACCGTCCCCACAGGAGTCTTAAACTCTGGGTCTGTGCTGAGGGAAACGTCCCCACAGGAGCCTTAAACTCTGGGTCTGTGCTGAGGGAAACGTCCCCACAGGAGCCTTAAACTCTGGGTCTGTGCTGAGGGACCGTCCCCACAGAAGCCTTAAACTCTGGGTCTGTGCTGAGGGAAACGTCCGCACAGAAGCCTTAAACTCTGGGTCTGTGCTGAGGGAAACGTCCCCACAGGAACCTTAAACTCTGGGTCTGTGCTGAGGGAACCGTCCGCACCGAAGCCTTAAACTCTGGGTCTGTGCTGAGGGAACCGTCAGTACAGAAGCCTTAAACTCTGGGTCTGTGCTGAGGGAACCGTCCCCACAGGAGCCTTAAACTCTGGGTCTGTGCTGAGGGAAACGTCCCCACAGAAGCCTTAAACTCTGGGTCTGTGCTGAGGGAACCGTCCCCACAGGAGCCTTAAACTCTGGGTCTGTGCTGAGGGAAACGTCCCCACAGGAGCCTTAAACTCTGGGTCTGTGCTCAGGGAACCGTCCCTACAGAAGCCTTAAACTCTGGGTCTGTGCTGAGGGAAACGTCCCCACAGAAGCCTTAAACTCTGGGTCTGTGCTGAGGGAACCATCCCCACAGAAGCCTTAAACTCTGGGTCTGTGCTGAGGGAACCGTCCCCACAGGAGCCTTAAACTCTGGGTCTGTGCTGAGGGAACCGTCCCCACAGGAGCCTTAAACTCTGGGTCTGTGCTGAGGGAACCGTCCCCACAGGAGCCTTAAACTCTGGGTCTGTGCTGAGGGAACCGTCCCCACAGGAGTCTTAAACTCTGGGTCTGTGCTGAGGGAAACGTCCCCACAGGAGCCTTAAACTCTGGGTCTGTGCTGAGGGAAACGTCCCCACAGAAGCCTTAAACTCTGGGTCTGTGCTGAGGGAAACGTCCCCACAGGAGCCTTAAACTCTGGGTCTGTGCTGAGGGAACCGTCCCCACAGGAGTCTTAAACTCTGGGTCTGTGCTGAGGGAAACGTCCCCACAGGAGCCTTAAACTCTGGGTCTGTGCTGAGGGAAACGTCCCCACAGGAGCCTTAAACTCTGGGTCTGTGCTGAGGGAAACGTCCCCACAGGAGCCTTAAACTCTGGGTCTGTGCTGAGGGAAACGTCCCCACAGGAGCCTTAAACTCTGGGTCTGTGCTGAGGGAAACGTCCCCACAGGAGCCTTAAACTCTGGGTCTGTGCTGAGGGAAACGTCCCCACAGGAGCCTTAAACTCTGGGTCTGTGCTGAGGGAAACGTCCCCACAGAAGTCTTAAACTCTGGGTCTGTGCTGAGGGAAACGTCCCCACAGGAGCCTTAAACTCTGGGTCTGTGCTGAGGGAACCGTCCCCACAGGAGCCTTAAACTCTGGGTCTGTGCTGAGGGAACCGTCCGTACAGAAGCCTTAAACTCTGGGTCTGTGCTGAGGGAAACGTCCCTGCAGAAGCCTTAAACTCTGGGTCTGTGCTGAGGGAAACGTCCCCACAGGAGCCTTAAACTCTGGGTCTGTGCTGAGGGAACCGTCCCAGCAGAAGCCTTAAACTCTGGGTCTGTGCTGAGGGAACCGTCCGCACAGAAGCCTTAAACTCTGGGTCTGTGCTGAGGGAACCGTCCCCACAGGAGCCTTAAACTCTGGGTCTGTGCTGAGGGAACCGTCCCCACAGGAGCCTTAAACTCTGGGTCTGTGCTGAGGGAACCGTCCCCACAGGAGCCTTAAACTCTGGGTCTGTGCTGAGGGAAACGTCCCTGCAGAAGCCTTAAACTCTGGGTCTGTGCTGAGGGAAACGTCCCCACAGGAGCCTTAAACTCTGGGTCTGTGCTGAGGGAACCGTCCGCACAGAAGCCTTAAACTCTGGGTCTGTGCTGAGGGAACCGTCCCCACAGGAGCCTTAAACTCTGGGTCTGTGCTGAGGGAACCGTCCGTACAGAAGCCTTAAAGCCTTCAGGCTTAACGTGCTGTTTATTGGACTTATGGATAGATATAGAGGTTTAGCTCTGATGAAACAATACAGCAATGAGATTTGTAATACAGATAGTGGAAATGGTTCCAAATGTCTACTGTAGGTATATACAGACTAGTCACCCACCCCTTCTAGATCCACTACTGTAGGTATATACAGGCTAGTCAACCCCCCCCCTTCTAGATCCACTACTGTAGGTATATACAGACTAGTCAACCCCCCCTTCTAGATCCACTACTGTAGGTATATACAGGCTAGTCAACCCCCCCCTTCTAGATCCACTACTGTAGGTATATACAGACTAGTCAACCCCCCCTTCTAGATCCACTACTGTAGGTATATACAGACTAGTCAACCCCCCCTTCTAGATCCACTACTGTAGGTATATACAGACTAGTCAACCCCCCCTTCTAGATCCACTACTGTAGGTATATACAGGCTAGTCAACCCCCCCCCCCCTTCTAGATCCACTACTGTAGGTATATACAGACTAGTCAACCCCCCCTTCTAGATCCACTACTGTAGGTATATACAGACTAGTCAACCCCCCCTTCTAGATCCACTACTGTAGGTATATACACTACTGTAGGTATATACAGACTAGTCAACCCCCCCTTCTAGATCCACTACTGTAGGTATATACAGACTATTCACCCCCCCTTCTAGATCCACTACTGTTGGTATATACAGACTATTCAACCCCTCCTTCTAGATCCACCACTGTAGGTATATACAGACTAGTCACCCTCCCCCCTTCTAGATCCACTACTGTAGGTATATACAGACTAGTCAACCCCCCCTCCCCCTTCTAGATCCACCACTCTAGGTATATACGGACTAGTCACCTCCCCCTCCTAGATCCACTACTGTAGGTATATACAGACTAGTCACCCCCCCCCCCTTCTAGATCCACTACTGTAGGTATATACAGACTAGTCAACCCCCCCTTCTAGATCCACTACTGTTGGTATATACAGACTAGTCAACCCCCCCCTTCTAGATCCACTACTGTAGGTATATACAGACTAGTCAACCCCCCCTGCTAGATCCACTACTGTAGGTATAAACAGACTAGTCAACCCCCCCTGCTAGATCCACTACTGTAGGTATATACAGACTAGTCAACCCCCCCTGCTAGATCCACTACTGTAGGTATAAACAGACTAGTCAACCCCCCTGCTAGATCCACTACTGTAGGTATATACAGACTAGTCAACCCCCCCTGCTAGATCCACTACTGTAGGTATATACTGACTAGTCAACCCCCCCTTCTAGATCCACTACTGTAGGTATATACAGACTAGTCAACCCCCCCTGCTAGATCCACTACTGTAGGTATATACAGACTAGTCAACCCCCCCTGCTAGATCCACTACTGTAGGTATATACAGACTAGTCAACCCCCCCTTCTAGATCCACTACTGTAGGTATATACAGACTAGTCAACCCCCCCTGCTAGATCCATTACTGTAGGTATATACAGACTAGTCAACCCCCGCTTCTAGATCCACTATTGTAGGTATATACAGACTAGTCAACCCCCCCCCCCCCCTTCTAGATCCACTACTGTAGGTATATACAGACTAGTCAACCCCCCCCCTTCTAGATCCACTACTGTAGGTATATACAGACTAGTCAACCCCCCCCCCTTCTAGATCCACTACTGTAGGTATATACAGACTAGTCACCCCCCCCCCCCCTTCTAGATCCACTACTGTAGGTATATACAGACTAGTGACCCCCCCCCCCCTTCTAGATCCACTACTGTAGATATATACAGACTAGTCAACCCCCCCCCCCTTCTAGATCCACTACTGTAGTTATATACAGACTAGTCAACCCCCCCTTCTAGATCCACTACTGTAGGTATATACAGACTAGTCAACCCCCCCCCCCCCTTCTAGATCCACTACTGTAGGTATATACAGACTAGTCAACCCCCCCCCCCCCCCCTTCTAGATCCACTACTGTAGGTATATACAGACTAGTGACCCCCCCCCCCCTTCTAGATCCACTACTGTAGGTATATACAGACTAGTCAACCCCCCCCCCCTTCTAGATCCACTACTGTTGGTATATACAGACTAGTCAACCCCCCCCCCTTCTAGATCCACTACTGTAGGTATATACAAACTAGTCAACCCCCCCTTCTAGATCCACTACTGTGGGTATATACAGACTAGTCAACCCCCCCCCCCCCCCCTCCTAGATCCACTACTGTAGGTATATACAAACTAGTCAACCCCCCCTTCTAGATCCACTACTATAGGTATATACAGACTAGTCAACCCCCCCCCCCCCTTCTAGATCCACTACTGTAGGTATATACAGACTAGTCATCCCCCCCTTCTAGATCCACTACTGTAGGTATATACAGACTAGTCAACCCCCCCCCTTCTAGATCCACTACTGTAGGTATATACAGACTAGTCACCTCCCCCTTCTAGATCCACCACTGTAGGTATATACGGACTAGTCACCTCCCCCTCCTAGATCCACTACTGTAGGTATATACAGACTAGTCACCCCCCCCCCCCCTTCTAGATCCACTACTGTAGGTATATACAGACTAGTCAACCCCCCCTTCTAGATCCACTACTGTTGGTATATACAGACTAGTCAACCACCCCCTTCTAGATCCACTACTGTAGGTATATACAGACTAGTCAACCCCCCCTGCTAGATCCACTACTGTAGGTATAAACAGACTAGTCAACCCCCCCTGCTAGATCCACTACTGTAGGTATATACAGACTAGTCAACCCCCCCTGCTAGATCCACTACTGTAGGTATATACAGACTAGTCAACCCCCCCTGCTAGATCCACTACTGTAGGTATAAACAGACTAGTCAACCCCCCTGCTAGATCCACTACTGTAGGTATATACAGACTAGTCAACCCCCCCTGCTAGATCCACTACTGTAGGTATATACTGACTAGTCAACCCCCCCTTCTAGATCCACTACCTTAGGTATATACAGACTAGTCAACCCCCCCTGCTAGATCCACTACTGTAGGTATATACAGACTAGTCAACCCCCCCTGCTAGATCCACTACTGTAGGTATATACAGACTAGTCAACCCCCCCTTCTAGATCCACTACTGTAGGTATATACAGACTAGTCAACCCCCCCTGCTAGATCCACTACTGTAGGTATATACAGACTAGTCAACCCCCCCTTCTAGATCCACTACTGTAGGTATATACAGACTAGTCAACCCCCCCTGCTAGATCCACTACTGTAGGTATATACAGACTAGTCAACCCCCCCTGCTAGATCCACTACTGTAGGTATATACAGACTAGTCAACCCCCGCTTCTAGATCCACTATTGTAGGTATATACAGACTAGTCAACCCCCCCCCCCCTTCTAGATCCACTACTGTAGGTATATACAGACTAGTCAACCCCCCCCTTCTAGATCCACTACTGTAGGTATATACAGACTAGTCAACCCCCCCTTCTAGATCCACTACTGTAGGTATATACAGACTAGTCAACCCCCCCCCCCCCCTTCTAGATCCACTACTGTAGGTATATACAGGCTAGTCAACCCCCCCCCCCTTCTAGATCCACTACTGTAGGTATATACAGACTAGTGACCCCCCCCCCCCCCCTTCTAGATCCACTACTGTAGGTATATACAGACTAGTCAACCCACCCCCCCCCCTTCTAGATCCACTACTGTTGGTATATACAGACTAGTCAACCCCCCCCCCCCCCTTCTAGATCCACTACTGCAGGTATATACAAACTAGTCAACCCCCCCTTCTAGATCCACTACTGTAGGTATATACAAACTAGTCATCCCCCCCTTCTAGATCCACTACTGTAGGTATATACAGACTAGTCAACCCCCCCCCTTCTAGATCCACTACTGTAGGTATATACAGACTAGTCACCCCCCCCCCCCCCCCCTTCTAGATCCACTACTGTAGGTATATACAGACTAGTCAACCCCCCCCCCTTCTAGATCCCCTACTGTAGGTATATACAGACTAGTCACCCCCCCTTCTAGATCCACTACTGTAGGTATATACAGGCTAGTCAACCCCCCCCTTCTAGATCCACTACTGTAGGTATATACAGACTAGTCAACCCCCCCCCCCCTTCTAGATCCACTACTGTAGGTATATACAGGCTAGTCAACCCCCCCCTTCTAGATCCACTACTGTAGGTATATACAGACTAGTCAACCCCCCCCCTTCTAGATCCCCTACTGTAGGTATATACAGACTAGTCACCCCCCCTCCCCTTCTAGATCCCCTACTGTAGGTATATACAGACTAGTCACCCCCCCTTCTAGATCCACTACTGTAGGTATATACAGGCTAGTCAACCCCCCCCCTTCTAGATCCACTACTGTGGGTATATACAATCTAGTCAACCCCCCCTTCTAGATCCACTACTGTAGGTATATACAGGCTAGTCAACCCCCCCTTCTAGATCCACTACTGTAGGTATATACAATCTAGTCAACCCCCCCTTCTAGATCCCCTACTGTAGGTATATACAGACTAGTCACCCCCCCTTCTAGATCCACTACTGTAGGTATATACAGACTAGTCAACCCCCCCCCCTTCTAGATCCCCTACTGTAGGTATATACAGACTAGTCACCCCCTCCCCCTTCTAGATCCACTACTGTAGGTATATACAATCTAGTCAACCCCCCCTTCTAGATCCACTACTGTAGGTATATACAGACTAGTCACCCCCCCTTCTAGATCCACTACTGTAGGTATATACAGGCTAGTCAACCCCCCCCTTCTAGATCCACTACTGTAGGTATATACAGACTAGTCAACCCCCCCCTTCTAGATCCCCTACTGTAGGTATATACAGACTAGTCACCCCCCCCCCCCTTCTAGATCCCCTACTGTAGGTATATACAGACTAGTCACCTCCCCTTCTAGATCCACTACTGTAGGTATATACAGGCTAGTCAACCCCCCCCTTCTAGATCCACTACTGTAGGTATATACAATCTAGTCAACCCCCCCTTCTAGATCCACTACTGTAGGTATATACAATCTAGTCAACCCCCCCTTCTAGATCCCCTACTGTAGGTATATACAGACTAGTCACCCCCGCCTTCTAGATCCACTACTGTAGGTATATACAGACTAGTCAACCCCCCCCTTCTAGATCCCCTACTGTAGGTATATACAGACTAGTCACCCCCTCCCCCTTCTAGATCCACTACTGTAGGTATATACAGACTAGTCAACCCCCCCTTCTAGATCCACTACTGTAGGTATATACAGACTAGTCACCCCCCCCCCCTTTCTAGATCCACTACTGTAGGTATATACAATCTAGTCAACCCCCCCTTCTAGATCCACTACTGTAGGTATATACAGACTAGTCAACCCCCCCCCCTTCTAGATCCACCACTGTAGGTATATACGGACTAGTCACCTCCCCCTCCTAGATCCACTACTGTAGGTATATACAGACTAGTCAACCCCCTCACTTCTAGATCCACTACTGTAGGTATATACAGACTAGTCAACCCCCTCCTTCTAGAGCCACTACTGTAGGTATATACAGACTAGTCAACCCCCTCCTTCTAGATCCACTACTGTAGGTATATACAGACTAGTCATCCCCCCTCCCCCTTCTAGATCCACTACTGTTGGTACATATGGGTTAGTCAACCCCCTCCTTCTAGATCCACTACTGTAGGTATATACAGACTAGTCAACCCCCCCTTCTAGATCCACTACTGTAGGTATATACAGACTAGTCAACCCCCCCCCCCCTTCTAGATCCACTACTGTAGGTATATACAGACTAGTTAACCCCCCCTTCTAGATCCACTACTGTAGGTATATACAGTGTCACGCCCTGGCCATAGAGAGGTTTTTATTCTCTATTTTGGTTAGGCCAGGGTGTGACTAGGGTGGGCATTCTAGTTTCTTTATTTCTATGTTTTGTATTTATATGTTTTTGCCGGGTATGGTTCTCAATCAGGGACAGTTGTCTATCGTTGTCTCTGATTGGGAATCATACTTAGGCAGCCTTTTTTCCTTTGGTGTTTGGGGGTAGTATCTTTGTTACTGGCACTATAGCCCTTTTAAGCTTCACGGTTGTTTCTTTGTTTCTTGTTTTGTTGGCGACATTCTAAATAATAAAGTAAAATGCACCCTGACCACGCTGCACCTTGGTCTCCTTCCGACGACGGCCGTGACAGAACTACCCACCACAAACGGACCAAGCAGCGTGGTCAGGAGGAATGGACGTGGGAGAACATTTTGAATGGGAAAGGATCCTGGACGTGGGAGGAGATCCTGGCGGGGAAGGCCCTGCCCTGGGAGCAGGTGGAAGCAGCGAGGAAAGCGGAGGCAGCTAGAAAAAGGGCCCAGGATTACACAGAGACACGGCTGGCACTAAAGACCGGGAGGCCAGTCAAAGAAATGTTTTTGGGGGGGCACATGAGGAGATTGGCTGAGTCAGGATGGAGACCTGAGCCAACTACTCGTGCTTACCGTAGGGAGCGTGGTACTAGTCAGGCACCGTGTTATGCGTGGAGCGCATGGTGTCTCCAGTGCGCGTTCACAGCCCGGTGCGCTACATTCCAGCTCCCCGAATCAGCCGGGCTAGAGTGGGCATCCAGCCAGGACGGAGGGTGCCGGCTCAGCGCATCTGGCCGCCAGTGCATCTCCACGGCCCAGGATATCCTGCGCCGGCTCTGCGCACTGTGTCTCCGGTGTGTCTGCACAGCCCAGTGCGTCCTGTGCCAGTTACCTTTGCCGGGCGAAGGTAACCATCCAGCCAGGACGGGTTGTGCAGGCTCTACGCTCGAGACATCCAGTGCGCCTCCACGGCCCAGTGTATCTGGTGCCTGCTCCCAGAACCAGGCCTCCTGTATGTCTCCCCAGCCTGATAAGCCCTGTGGCAGCTCCACGCACCAGGCTGCTTAGACGTCTCCTCACACCAGTGATGATCCATGGCACGAAGCCTCCAGTGATGATCCATGGCATGAAGCCTCCAGTGATGATCCATGGCACGAAGCCTCCAGTGATGATCCATGGCACAGAGCCTCCAGCGACGGTCCCCAGTCCGGAGCCTGCAGCGACGGTCTCCAGTCCGGAGCCTCCAGCGACGATCCCCAGTCCGGAGCCTCCAGCGACGATTTCCAGTCCGGATTCTCCAGCGACGGTCTCCAGTCCGGTTCCCAGTCTGGAGCCGCCAGCTAGGGTCCCCAGTCTGGGGCCTGCAGCGAGGGTCCCCAGTCCGGGGCCTGCAGCGAGGGGCCCCAGTCCGAGGTCGGCAGCGAGGGTTCCCAGTCCGGGGCCTGCAGCGACGGTCCCCAGTCCGGGGCCTGCAGCGAGGGTTCCCAGTCCGGGGCCTGCAGCGACGGTCCCCAGTCCGAGGTCGGAAGCGAGGGTCCCCAGTCCGGGGCCTGCAGCGAAGGTCCCCAGTCCGGGGCCTGCAGCGAAGGTCCCCAGTCCGGGGCCTGCAGCGACGGTCCCCAGTCCGAGGCCTGCAGCGAGGGTCCCCAGTCCGAGGTCGGCAGCGAGGATCCCCAGTCAGGGGCCTGCAGCGACGGTCCCCAGTCCGGGGCCTGCAGCGAGGGTTCCCAGTCCGGGGCCTGCAGCGAGGGTTCCCAGTCCGGGGCCTGCAGCGAGGGTTCCCAGTCCGGGGCCTGCAGCGAGGGTCCGAGGTCGGCAGCGAGGGTCCCCAGTCCGGGGCCTACAACGAGGGTTCCCAGTCCGGGGCCTGCAGCGAGGGTTCCCAGTCCGGGGCCTGCAGCGAGGGTTCCCAGTCCGGGGCCTGCAGCGAGGGTTCCCAGTCCGGGGCCTGCAGCGAGGGTTCCCAGTCCGGGGCCTGCAACGAGGGTTCCCAGTCCGGGGCCTGCAGCGAGGGTTCTCAGTCCGGGGCCTGCAGCGAGGGTTCCCAGTTCGGGGCCTGCAGCGAGGGTTCCCAGTCTGGGGCCTGCAGCGAGGGTCCTCAGTCTGGGGTCGGCAACGAGGGTCCCCAGTCTGGGGCCTGCGGCGAGGGTCCCCAGTCCGGGGGCCTGCGGCGAGGGTCCTCAGTCCGGGGTCGGCAGCGAGGGTTCCCAGTCCGGGCTCTGCAGCGAGGGTCCTCAGTCTGGGGCCTGCGGCGAGGGTCCCCAGTCCGGGGTCGGCGACGAGGGTCCTCGCACCAGAGGAGCCACCAAAGTGGGGGGAGCCAGAGGTGGAGCGGGGTCTACGTCCCACACCGGAGCCGCCGCCGTGAATAGATGCCCTCCCGGACCCTCCCCTTTAGAGTCAGGTTTTGCGGCCGGAGTCCGTACCTTTGGGGGGGGGGGGTACTGTCACGCCCTGACCATAGAGAGGTTTTTTATTCTCTATTTTGGTTAGGCCAGGGTGTGACTAGGGTGGGCATTCTAGTTTCCATATTTCTATGTTTTGTATTTCTATTTGTATTTCTATTTCCGACGACGGCCGTGACATACAGGCTAGTCAACCCCCCCTTCTAGATCCACTACTGTAGGTATATAATCTATATTTGAGTTGAAAATATAATCTAAAAATAATCTACATTTAAGTAAAAAAATATATTTGTATAAACTATATATACACATTTATGTAAATGCTATTTAAACGTTTTCTTGGAAAGCCAAGGCAGGTGTCCATTCTGGACTCCCAGTGTATATTCCCCTCACCTCCTCTTCAACAGTTCCCCCAGTACGCGACACCAGCCCCCACACACACACACACACACACACACACACACACACACACACACACACACACACACACACACACACACACACACACACACACACACACACACACACACACACACACACACACACACACACACACACACACACACACACACACACACACACACAGAGGTCCAACTCCACATGGGACCCTGGGCCTCCTGATGATGCTTTTATATACAATGCCAACATATTGTGAAAACTGGACCTGATGAAGTCAGATGAGTTCTAGAAAGACTTGAAAACAATCCCCAGAGGTATGAGTCCAATACATTCAAGAGGTAACAACCTGAGTACAATCCCCAGAGGTATGAGTACAATACAATCCCCAGAGGTATGAGTACAATACATTCAAAAGGTATGAGTACAATACAATCTCCAGAGGTATGAGTACAATACAATCCCCAGAGGTGTGAGTACAATACATTCAAGAGGTAAAGACCTGAATACAATCCCCAGAGGTATGAGTACAGTACATTCAAGAGGTATGAGTACAATACATTTAAGTGGTGAATACCTGAATACAATCCCCAGAGTTATGAGTACAGTACATATAAGTGGTGAATACCTGAATACAATTGCATGTTACTATGAGTTGTAGTGTATTAGGACATGTTACTATGAGTTGTAGTGTATTAGGACATGTTACTATGAGTTGTAGTGTATTAGGACATGTTACTATGAGGTGTAGTGTATTAGGACATGTTACTATGAGTTGTAGTGTATTAGGACATGTTACTATGAGTTGTAGTGTATTAGGACATGTTACTATGAGTTGTAGTGTATTAGGACATGTTACTATGAGTTGTAGTGTATTAGGACATGTTACTATGAGTTGTAGTGTATTAGGACATGTTACTATGAGTTGTAGTGTATTAGGACATGTTACTATGAGGTGTAGTGTATTAGGACATGTTACTATGAGTTGTAGTGTATTAGGACATGTTACTATGAGTTGTAGTGTATTAGGACATGTTACTATGAGTTGTAGTGTATTAGGACATGTTACTATGAGTTGTAGTGTATTAGGACATGTTACTATGAGTTGTAGTGTATTAGGACATGTTACTATGAGTTGTAGTGTATTAGGACATGTTACTATGAGTTGTAGTGTATTAGGACATGTTACTATGAGTTGTAGTGTATTAGGACATGTTACTATGAGTTGTAGTGTATTAGGACATGTTACTATGAGTTGTAGTGTATTAGGACATGTTACTATGAGGTGTAGTGTATTAGGACATGTTACTATGAGTTGTAGTGTATTAGGACATGTTACTATG